>NC_139993.1:62241501-62263630 GCF_964263955.1 Coregonus lavaretus | reverse complement strand
TCTCTCTCTCTCTCTCTCTTCTCTCTCTCTCTCTCAATTCAATTCAATTCAATTCAATTTCAATTTCAATTTAAGGGCTTTATTGGCATGGGAAACGTATGTTAACATTGCCAAAGCAAGTGAAGTAGATAGTAAACAAAAGTGAAATAAACAATAAATATTAACAGTAAACATTACACTTAACTACTGTAATACTTTCATAATCAAATCGTACAAACGTGTGCACACATTTTGTCAGTAATGCAGGTGAAAGTGTGTGAAAATTCAATATTTTTATTCTTATCACAAAGGGTATATTCCGAGCAGCATCCCAAAATGGGTTCTCCTATAAAGTGTTTTGTTGTTTCGCCTCGCCTCGACGACATCCCGTTGGAATGAATAGCAGCGCGATGTGTCATGGCCGTTGAATTCTATTGAGTGAAAGGAAAAGGGCGATGGGGGCACATCCTGGCTGAGTCACAGCCCTCCAAGCCCCTCTTTGTTTCTGCTTCTGTGAGAGGTTGAGAGGGAGGTCAGTGGGAAAGACCAGACCAGCCCTGACCAGACCAGACCAGACCAGCCCTGACTAGACCAGACCAGCCCTGACTAGACCAGACCAGCCCTGACCAGACCAGCCCTGACCAGACCAGCCCTGACCAGACCTGACCAGACCAGCCCTGACCAGACCAGACCAGCCCTGACCAGACCAGCCCTGACCAGACCAGACCAGCCCTGACCAGACCAGACCAGCCCTGACCAGACCAGACCAGCCCTGACCAGACCAGCCCTGACCAGACCAGACCAGCCCTGACCAGACCAGACCAGCCCTGACCAGACCAGACCAGACCAGACCAGCCCTGACCAGACCAGCCCTGACCAGACCAGACCAGCCCTGACCAGACCAGACCAGACCAGACCAGCCCTGACCAGACCAGACCAGCCCTGACTAGACCAGACCAGCCCTGACCAGACCAGACCAGACCAGACCAGCCCTGACCAGACCAGACCAGCCCTGACTAGACCAGACCAGCCCTGACCAGACCAGACCAGACCAGACCTGACCAGACCAGACCAGCCCTGACCAGACCAGCCCTGACCAGACCAGCCCTGACCAGACCAGACCTGACCAGACCAGCCCTAAAGCCCCAGACTTGGACTGAGCCACTGGAAAATCAGCTAAACACTCCTGATCCGAACAGGGAGTTGTGTCCAAACTGCACGATTCCCGCTCGGCCAAACCCAAATGGGGCTCCACAGGGAGGGCATGCTCTCTCTCAGGCAGGCTGTGACTGTTACAGCAGGTTGGGGTCAATTGCATTTCCATTTCAAATAAAACGGAGAATTTGTTTTCATTTTAAGTTGGATTTTCTATTCTCTTCCTGATTTGATTGAATAGAAATGGCAGTGACCCTATAACCCTGTGAGAGACATCATAATGAGATTTCTATTTTTAGAGACCGGGGGAAATCCTCCAACCGCAGAAAAGAGGACCAAAGGCCGGCCTGGGGTTATGTGTGAAATGTTATCTGTTACTCTTGGAGGTTTATTAAACGTGCACGTACAATGTCATTATTGGGCTCCCGAGTGGCGCAGCGGTCTAAGGCACTGCATCTCAGTGCTTGAGGCGTCACTACAGACCCCCTGGTTCAATTCCAGGCTGTATCACAACCGGGCCGTGATTGGGAGTCCCGTAGGGCAGCGCACAATTGGCCCAGCGTCGTCCGGGTTTGGCCGGTGTAGGCCGTCATTGTAAATAAGAATTTGTTCTTAACTGACTTGCCTAGTTAAATAAAATTGTGTAGGTACAAGACTAGTAGTTTCATTTCCCATTTGGTTTTCTTGCATTAATCCATCCATGAGCTGTGAATCTACCCCCATTAGAATCCCCAACACAAGCCTGTGGCCCTGGAATATGTTACTCAGCAAATGAAAGCATGAAACACTAACAGCAGTTGTGGCTCATTAATGAGTCCAGCTAACCTTGGTTATGCCAGATTAGGGCTGTATGGTCAGGGTTAATCCAGGATTACATTACTCTTGATCCTGTTATTTCCATTCTAGCAGGTTCCTGCATTGCTCATTACAACACACATTTTAGTTATTTAGTAGACACTCTTATCCAGAGCAATGTACAGCGGTGAGAGCATACATCTTTGTACTGGTCCCCCGTGGGAATCGAACCCACAACTCTGGCATTTCAAGCTCCATGCTCTACCACCTGAGCTACACGGGACCAGTGTAGTATTGTACAGTCCCAGTGTGTACTTAGCTATTAAACAAATAACATGGTTAACTAAGTAACTGTCCCAAATACTACTCTTAAGTACCCATTGACCTACATATATTGTGTCGGGGTTACCATGACTAGGCTGTTGTGACTGAATCAAAGGACTGACGGATCTTCCAGATAGACTGTGTCACTGTAGGTCTTTTCAGGATAGGTTGGTGTTGTCTCGTCTCATCTGTTTGGCCTGTGTCTATTCTTCTGATGCCATCTCCTGTTGGTGGAGAGAATCGCTGGCTCAGGTAGAGGGCTGTTCACAGCCACCTGTCCTGTCAATAAACTCAATGTCACAACCTGATACCACACAACGTCTGCCATGCCATGGGTTTACTTTGGATGAATTGTTCAGTTGTTTGTTTAAAACATTGCTGCATCTGTGTAGGGTTACAAAATACACTTGTCACGAATTCTGCCGAGGCTGCTCCTCCTCCTTGCTCGGGCAGGCTTCGGCGTTCGTCGTCCCCGGAGTACTAGCTGCCACCGTTGAATGTTTCGATGTTCGTTTGGTTGGGTCTGTCTGTTACACCTGTGTCCGTTTGTGTCTGATTATGTGCCCTATAAGTTTCAGGTGTGGTTGTCGTTAGTTTGTGTGTTATTTTCCGCCTGTCCGTTGGTGTCACCTGTGCAGTACTCTGGACTTTGTTTTTTTTGTGACGCACTGTGTTGCGTTGTTTATACAGTGAGTAAAGTCTTGTTTGACTCAGCCTATGCGTCCTGCGTCTGACTCCTCAACCGCATCCACATCAACACTGACAACACTACCCTACATGTTTATTTGTACAGTGAAGCTAAAACTTTTAATTTGGCTCTATACTCCAACATTTTGGATTTGAGATAAAAAAAATGTCATATGAGACGACAGTACAGAATGCCTTCAAAACATTCTAACCTCTTACCATTACCAATAACAGGGGAGGTTAGCATTTTCAGGGGGTATGATATTTATGCCTCTAACTTTCTCACTCATCATTATTCATGATTCATTCATGATTATCTGTAACCATGGTAACATCTACGTTAATGTAGAAGTGTTCAGAAGTGACTCCAACATGACACAATACATTATTTACCATTCATTTCTATTGGACACAACATAATCCGAAACACAACCAAAACAAACTGCAAATGCATCCAAAACGTTTGTAGAGTCACAAGCTTGATGTAATCATTGCGTGCTAGGAATACGGGACCAAATACTACACTTTTGACTAAATTTAATACACTATGAGTGAATTTGTCCAAATACTTGACACCTTAAAATGGGGGGGACTAGATACATAAAGTGCTTTAATTTCTAAACTGTAAAACAGATATGTATTTAAATACCCTCAAATAAAAGGTGACATTCTGTACTGTCGCCTCATATATTTGATCTCAAATTAAATACTGGAGTATAGAGCCAAATTAATAATCTAATCAAATCTAATTTTATTGGTCGCGTACACATATTTTGCAGATGTTATCGCAGGTGTAGCGAAATACTTCTGTTTCTAGCTCCAGTGCAGTGATACCTAACAATACAAAACAATACACACAAATCCAAAAAAATTAAATGAAAGAAATTAAGAAATATCAGCACGAGTAATGTCAGAGTCCGGAATAACATGACATAGACTGACCAGGTGAATCCAGGTGAAAGCTAGGATCCCTTTTTGATGTCACTTGTTAAATCCACTTCAATCAGTGTAGATGAAGGGGAGGAGACAGGTTAAAGAAGGATTTTTAAGCCTTGAGACAATTGAGACATGGATTGTGTATGTGTGCCATTCAGAGGGTGAATGGGCAAGACAAAAGATTTAAGTGCCTTTGAACGGGGTATGAGAGTAGGTGACAGGCGCACCGATTTGTGTGCTATGCTGCTGGGTATTTCATAATCAACAGTTTCCTGTGTGTATCAAGAATGGTCCACCAACCAAAGGACATCCAGCCAACTTGACACAACTGTGGGAAAAATTGGAGACAACATGTGCCAGCATCCCTGTGGAACGCTTTCGACACCTTGTAGAGTCCATGCCCCGACAAATTGAGGCTGTTCTGAGGGCAAAAGGGTGGGTGCAACTCAATATTAGGGAAGGTGTTCCTAATGTTTTGTATAGTCAGTGTAAATATATATATACACTACCCATCAAAAGTTTGGACACACCTACTCATTCAAGGGTTTTTCTTAATTTTTTACTATTTTCTACATTGTACAATAGTAGTGAAGACATCACAACTATGAAATAACACATATGGAATCATGTAGTAACCAAAAAAGTATTAAACAAATCAAAATATATTTTATATTTGAGTCTCTTCAAAGTAGCCACCCTTTGCCTTGATGACAGCTTTGCACACTCTTGGCATTCTCTCAACCAGCTTCATCTGGAATGCTTTTCCAACAGTCTTGAAGGAGTTCCCACATATGCTGAGCACTTTTTGGCTGCTTTTCCTTCACTCTGCGTGTAGGCACTACATGATTCCATATGTGTTATTTCATAGTTTTGATGTCTTCATTACTATTGTACAATGTAGAAAATAGTAAAAAATTAAGAAAAACCCTTGAATGAGTAGGTGTGTCCAAACTTTTGATGGGTAGTGTATATATATATATATATATATATATATATATATATAAAAAAGGATATTGTAAAGTGGTTATCCCACTGGCTATAGGGTGAATGCACCTATTTGTAAGTCGCTCTGGATAAGAGCGTCTGCTAAATGACGTAAATGTAAATGTAAATGTCTTCACTATTATTCTGCAATGTAGAAAATAGTAAAAATAAAGAAAAACCCTTGAACGAGTAGGTGTGTCCAAACTTTTGACTGGGACTGTGTATATATACCACTACCGTTCAAAAGTTTGGGGTCACTTAGAAATGTCCTTGTTTTCGAAAGAAAAGCATTTTTTTTGTCCATTAAAATAACATAAAATTGATCAGAAATACAGTGTAGACATTGTTAATGTTGTAAATGGCTATTGTAGCTGGAAACGGCTGATTTTTTAAATGGAATATCTACATAGGCATACAGAGGCCCATTATCAGCAACCATCAGTCCTGTGTTCCAATGGCACGTTGTGTTTGCTAATCCAAGTTGATCATTTTTAAAAGGCTAATTGATCATCAGAAAACCCTTTTGTTAGTTAGTAACACTTTAGTAGACGCTCTTATCCAGAGCGACTTACAGGAGCAATTAGGGTTAAGTGCCTTGCTCAAGGGCACAGGGTATTTCTGATCAATTTGATGTTATTTTAATGGTAAAAAAAAAAGATTTTCTTTCGAAAACAAGGACATTTCTAAGTGACCCCAAACATTTGAACGGTAGTGTATATATAAATATAATGGCGGGTAAGACAGTATGGACAGTATATGAATAGAAAATGTGTGTACAGCAGTAGTTATATACAATAGGAGGAGCCTTGACTAGAATACAGTATGAAGTGGGTAAAACAGTATGTAAACATTTATTACAGTGACCAGTGGTCCATGACTATGTACATAGGACAGCAGTCTCTAAGGTGCAGGGCAGAGTACCCGGTGATAGCCGGATAGTAGCAGTGACTAAGGTTCAGGGCAGGGTACAGTGCGGAGGCCGGCTAGTGGTGACTGTTTAACAGTCTAATGGCCTGGAGATAGAAGCTGTCTCTCGGTCCCAGCTTTGATGTAGCTGTACTGTCTCCACCTTCTAGATGGTAACAGGCCGTGGCTCGGTTGGCTGAGGTCCTTGATGATCGTCTTGGCTTTCCTGTGACACCAGGTGCTGTAGATGTCCTGGAGGGCAGGCATTGTTTTAGCTTCACTGTCCAAATAAATACGTAGGGGATTGTATCTGCTTTTACAAACCAAAACCCAAGTCTTATTTGACGCCCTGTACTGTTCATACTGTACATTATTTGTGTTGGTCTGTTGACCTGTTGGTTAACTTTGCCAGGGCGTTCACGGTTCCCCGCCCCTGGAGTAGTGTGGAGTAGTGGAGGAGGTTCAATAAATGGATGTCAATTGTAAAGTATTTTGTCTGTAATGTATTTTTAGTTATGTGTCGGACCCAGTAAGACTATCTGTCTGGGGAATCACATCAAAACACATACTCCCTCTTTATCGCTCTGTGTCTCTGTATGTCTCTCTTTTTTTCTCTCTCTCTGTCCCTCTCCACCACCCTCCCTCTCCCTCTCCCTCTCGCTCTCTCACTCTCTGTCCCTCTCCCCCACCCTCCCTCTCCCTCTCCCTCTCTCACTCTCTGTCCCTCTCCCCCACCCTCCCTCTCCCTCTCCCTCTCTCACTCTCTGTCCCTCTCCCCCACCCTCCCTCTCCCTCTCTCTCTCGCTCTCTCACTCTCTGTCCCTCTCCCCCACCCTCCCTCTCGCTCTCTCACTCTCTGTCCCTCTCCCCCACCCTCCCTCTCCCTCTCTCTCTCGCTCTCTCACTCTCTGTCCCTCTTCCCCACCCTCCCTCCCTCTCTCTCTCTCTCTCTCTCTCTCTCTCTCTCTCTCTCTCTCTCTCTCTCTCTCTCTCTCTCTCTCTCTCTCTCTCTCTCTCTCTCTCTCTCTCTCTCTCTCTCTCTCTCTCTCTCTCTCTCTCTCTCACTCTCTGTCCCTCTTCCCCACCCTCCCTCTCCCTCTCTCTCTCGCTCTCTCACTCTCTGTCCCTCTTCCCCATCCTCCCTCTCTCTCCCTCTCTCTCTCTCTCACTCTCTGTCCCTCTCCCCCACCCTCCCTCTCCCTCTCTCTCTCACTCTCTGTCCCTCTCCCCCACCCTCCCTCTCCCTCTCTCTCTCGCTCTCTGTCCCTCTCCCCCACCCTCCCTTTCCCTCTCTCTCTCGCTCTCTGAATTCCTAAGGGATTTTTCATAGTTTTTCGGACAGAATGCTTGCCGGCCCTGAGGGATTGGTCAGGGCTCAAGACTCTCACCCTTCTCTCTTCCTGTGGCGTCCGCTCCACTCAGCCCCTCGCCCTAAAATGGAGCTGGTTGCGTCATCAGCCTCAGTGTGACTCGCAGGAGGTGGAGGGTTCAGTTAAAACCCTACACACTAGGGAAACCATTCAGTTTCCTTCCTGGATTACAGCTGTGAACAGACCACAGACCTTCCTCTCTCTCTCCATTCTTACCATCCATTCCTCTCTTCACGGCTCCTCCACCCCTCTCTCTCCATTCTTCCAATCCTCTCTCCACTCGCTGCTCTCCTTGGTGATCCCCGATCCACTCCTCTCTGGTGCTCCACTCCTCTCTGGTGCTCCATTCCTCCTGTGGTAGGGGCGATGTGCTCCATAGGTTTTGTGCGGTCGCTGGGCTTTGCCCTCCTGCCCCTGGCGGTGTGCTGTATTGTGGCCAACGTTCTGCTGTTCTTCCCCGGAGGAGAGATCCAATATGTCCAACAGGAGAGACTGTCCAGGCTGGTCTGGTTCATGATGGGCATCGGAGGGGGAGGCGCGTTGGTGAGTAACAATATGTCACTCTGTTGTCACTACACCAGCTACAGTTGTAGTACCGTTGAGCCGATGGTTTACGGGTCAGTTTAACAAGCGGTTCAGGGAACAAAAGGTAGAATAAAAGATCAAGATAATCAAGAGAACTTTAGAGAAGTCATAATAGTTTTATCTCTTGGTCTTGTATTTCCTTTCTGATAATAACACATGCTAATCTGAATCAGGTGCTAATCTGACACAGGTGCTAATCTGACACAGGTGCTAATCTGACACAGGTGCTAATCTGACACAGGTGCTAATCTGACACCGGTGCTAATCTGACACAGGTGCTAATCTGACACAGGTGCTAATCTGACACAGGTGCTAATCTGACACAGGTGCTAATCTGACACAGGTGCTAATCTGACACCGGTGCTAATCTGACACAGGTGCTAATCTGACACAGGTGCTAATCTGACACAGGTGCTAATCTGACACAGGTGCTAATCTGACTTTAGTAAATCCATGTGTGTAATGAATTAATCTGTTGCTGTAAGAGGGCAGGGTTGAGCCTGACAGGGATGTATCATGGATGTTTTGACCTTTTAAACTGAACTCCCTCAGCTGTTCTCCTTCCTGTGGAGATACTATAGGACACAAAGGGAAATGGCTGTCAACATACCCTAGGAGTGTTATTTAACCTGACACCTACAGTAGAGTGGGAATTAGCCACCATTTAATGAACCTGTTCTATGGACCATCTTTTTGTGATTAACGATAGTTGTTCAGTAAAATACAGTGGTACAACAGCAGAGCTCTTGAGGATATTGTATGTAGATGGTGGATTGATGCACTGAAATATCACACTGCGGCAGAACCTGAGATTTCCCCGTTGTGTGTCTCTGTAGATGTTCCTGCCTGCTGGGGTTTTCATCAGCCTGGGGAAATGTACAGGCCGCTGTTGGAACGAAAGCTTCATGGTCAGTACTGATGCTTTGGTTACTTCTTGTCATTAGGGCCCTGTGTTTTGTGAGATCATGTGACACGCCTGGATTTTGACCTTTATTTAAAGCTTTTTCATCAAACTGTACCCTTTTCTTTTCATGTCAGATGGTCCAGCACCGTCCTCAGAAAATTGCTTTCATTTTAGGTGGAATTCTCATTTCTGGATCAGGCTTCAAATATAAGATAAAATCTTGCTATGTCACATGATTGCGCAAAACACACATTTATGATTTCAGCCAGTGGTTCTATTATTATTGCGAAAAGCAGAGGTAATAGGGGTCAGCCTTCTCGTGTTCTTCAGGACAGAGGGTAGTGGTTTGAAAGTAAATCGTTAAAGTAAGTTAGTGGATGTTTTTTGTCTTTGATCCTATTAATATAATCACAGATGTTGCAAAGGTCAATTTTAACACTGTGCTAAGCTAATGCAGAAGCTAATAGGCCCATGAAAGGTAGGCTATGCTTAGCTAATTATACAGTTGAAGTCGGAAGTTTACATTCACTTAGGTTGAGGTCATTCAAACTTGTTTTTCAACCACTCAACAAATTTATTTTTAACAAACTATAGTTTTGGCAAGTCGGTTAGGACATCTACTTTGTGCATGACACAAGTCATTTTTCCAACAATTGTTTACAGACAGATTATTTCACTTATAATTCACTGTATCACAATTCCAGTGGGTCAGAAGTTTACATACACAAAGTTGACTGTGCCTTTAAACAGCTTTGAAAATTCCAGAAAATGATGTAATGGCTTTAGAAGCTTCTGATAAGCTAATTGACATCATTTGAGTCAATTGGAGGTGTACCTGTGGATGTATTTCAAGGCCTACCTTCAAACTCATGGGAAAATGAAAATAAATCAGCCAAGACCTCAGAAAAAAAATCGTAGACCTCCACAAGTCTGGTTCATCCTTGGGAGCAATTTCCAAATGCCTGAAGGTACCACGTTCATCTGTTCAAACAATAGTACGCAAGTATAAACACCATGGGACCACGCAGCCGTCATACCGCTCAGGAAGGAGACGCGTTCTGTCTCCTAGAGATGAACATACTTTGGTGCGAAAAGTGCAAATCAATCCCAGAACAACAGCAAAGGACCTTGTGAAGATGCTGGAGGAAACAGGTACAAAAGTATCTATATCCACAGTAAAACGAGTCCTATATCGACATAACCTGAAAGGCCGCTCAGCAAGGAAGAAGCCACTGCTCCAAAACCACCATAAAAAGCCAGACTACGGTTTGCAACTGCACATGGGGACAAAGATCGTACTTTTTGGAGAAATGTCCTCTGGTCTGATGAAACAAAAATAGAACTGTTTGGCCATAATGACCATCGTTATGTTTGGAGGAAAAAGGGGGGCCTTGCAAGCCGAAGAACACCATCCCAACCGTGAAGAACGGGGTTGGCAGCATCATGCTGTGGGGGTGCTTTGCTGCAGGAGGGACTGGTGCACTTCACAAAATACATGGCATGATGAGGAAGGAAAATTATGTGGATATATTGAAGCAACATCTCAAGACATCAGTCAGGAAGTTAAAGCTTGGTCGCAAATGGGTCTTCCAAATGGACAATGACCCCAAGCATACTTCCAAAGTTGTGGCAAAATGGCTTAAGGACAACGAGGTATTGGAGTGGCCATCACAAAGCCCTGACCTGGGCAGAACTGAAAAAGCGTGTGCGAGCAAGGAGGCCTACAAACCTGACTCAGTTACACCAGCTCTGTCAGGAGGAATGGGACAAAATTCACTCAACTTATTGTGGGAAGCTTGTGGAAGGCTACCCGAAACACTTGACCCAAGTTAAACAATTTAAAGGCAATGCTACCAAATACTAATTGAGTGTATGTAAACTTCTGACCCACTGGGAATGTGATGAAATAAATAAAAGCTGAAATAACTCATTCTCTCTACTATTATTCTGACATTTCACATTCTTAAAATAAAGTGGTGATCCTAACTGACCTAAGACAGGGAATTTTTACTTGGATTAAATGTCAGGAATTGTGAAAAACTGAGTTTAAATGTATTTGGCTAAGCTGTATGTAAACTTCAGACTTCAACTGTACATAGGGCCATTGTAACACTATTAGCAGGTACAATAATGATATGAGGAGGAGGCTTCACCATCAGGGATTACAAAGCATCTGGGCCGGGAAGAGGAGCTGAACCTTATCTGTGTATAAGCTGTTTTGTAACAGTGATAAGCCAACATTTCTCCTCACACACCCACACACTTCTCTCATGGAGATTGTTATGCAGCTGGTTTGGGTGTAACGGGCAGGCCTGAACTGTGTGTGTGTGTGTGTGTGTGTGTGTGTGTGTGTGTGTGTGTGTGTGTGTGTGTGTGTGTGTGTGTGTGAGAGTGAGTGTGTGTGTGTGGTGTGTGTGTGTATGTGTGTGTGTGTGAGTGTGAGAGTGAGTGTGTGAAACAGATAGTTTATATATATGTGTGTATACAGTATATTCTAATGGTTTATAGATGTGTATTATAGATGTGTACTATATATGTGCATTACAGATGTGTATTATAGATATGTACTATAGATGTGTGTGTGTGTGTACTATTGATGTGTGCTATAGATGTGTATTATAGATGTGTACTATACATGTGTACTATATATGTGTCCTAAATATGTGTACTATGTATGTGTACTATAGATGTGTACTAAATATGTGTATTATAGATGTGTACTATATATGTGTACTATAGATGTGTACTATAGATGTGTACTATATATGTGTATTATTGATGTGTACTATAGACGTGTACAATAGATGTGTACTATATATGTGTATTATAGATGTGTACTATACATGTGTAATATATGTGTATTATCGATGTGTACTATATATGTGTACTATAGATGTGTGTGTGTGTGTGTACTATAGATGTGTACTATATACACTACCGTTCAAAAGTTTGGGGTCACTTAGAAATGTCCTTGTTTTCCATTAAAACATACATGAAATGAGTTTGAATAGGAAATATTGCAAAATGAATAGGAAATGTAGTCATTGACAAGGTTAGAAATAATTATTTTTAATTGAAATAATAATTGTGTCCTTCAAACTTTGCTTTCGTCAAAGAAACCTTGCAGACCTTTGGCATTCTAGTTGTCAATTTGTTGAGGTAATCTGAAGAGATTTCACCCCATGCTTCCTGAAGCACCTCCCACAAGTTGGATTGTCTTGATGGGCACTTCTTATGTACCATACGGTCAAGCTGCTCCCACAACAGCTCAATAGGGTTGATATCCGGTGACTGTGCTGGCCACTCCATTATAGACAGAATACCAGCTGACTGCTTCTTCCCTAAATAGTTATTGCATAGTTTGCAGCTGTGCTTTGGGTCATTGTCCTGTTGTAGGAGGAAATTGGCCCCAATCAAGCGCGTTCCACAGGGTATGGCGTTACAAAATGGAGTGATAGCCTTCCTTCTTCAAGATCCCTTTTATCCTGTACAAGTCTCCCACTTTACCACCACCAAAGCACCCCCAGACCATCACATTGCCTCCACCATGCTTGACAGATGGCATCAAGCACTCCTCCAGCATCTTTTCATTTGGTCTGCGTCTCACAAATGTTCTTCTTTGTGTCTATAACACTTTTTTCCAATCTTCCTCTGTCCAGTGTCTGTGTTATTTTGCCCATCTGAATCTTTTCTTTTTATTGGCCAGTCTGAGATATGGCTTTTTCTTTGCAACTCTGCCTAGAAGGTCAGCATCCCGGAGTCGCCTCTTCACTGTTGACGTTGGGACTGGTGTTTTGCAGGTACTATTTAATGAAGCTGCCAGTTGAGGACCTGTGAGGCGTCTGGTTCTCAAACTAGACACTAATGTATTAGTCCTCTTGCTCAGTTGTGTACCGGGGCCTCCCACTCCTCTTTCTATTCTGGTTAGAGACAGTTTGCGCTGTTCTGTGAAGGGAGTAGTACACAGTGTTGTACGAGATCTTCAGTTTCTTGGCAGTTTCTCGCTTGGAATAGCCTTCATTTCTCAGAACAAGAATAGACTGATGAGTTTCAGAAGAAAATTATTTGTTTCTGGCCATTTTGAGCCTGTAATCAAACCCACAATTGCTGATGCTCCAGATACTCAACTAGTCTCAAGAAGGTCAGTTTTATTGTATACACAACAGTTTTCAGCTGTGCTAACATAATTGCAAAAGGGTTTTCTAATGATCAATTAGCCTTTTAAAATGATAAACTTTGATTAGCAAACACAACGTGCCATTGGAACACAGGACTGATGGTGGCTGATAATGGGCCTCTGTACGCCTATGTAGATATTCCATAAAAAAATCAGCCGTTTCCAGCTACAATAGCCATTTACAACATTAACAATGTCTACACTGTATTTCTGATCAATTTGATGTTATTTTAATGGACCAAATTTTTTATTTTCTTCCGAAAACAAGGACATTTCTAAGTGACCCCAAACATTTGAATGGTAGTGTATGTGTATTATATATGTGTATTGTAAATGTGTACTGTGGATGTGTATTATATATGTGTATTATATATGCGTACTATATATGCACATTATAGATGTGTACTATATATGTGTATTATATATGTGTACTCTAGATGTGTGTTATATATGTGTAATATATATGTGTATTATATACGTGTATTATATATGTGTATTATATATGTGTATTATATATGTGTACTCTAGATGTGTGTTATATATGTGTAATATATATATGTGTATTATATATGTGTATTATATATGTGTATTATAGATGTGTATTATATATGTTTACTCTAGATGTGTGTTATATATGTGTAATATATATATATGTGTATTATATACGTGTATTATATATGTGTATTATATATATGTATTATATATGTGTACTATAGATGTGTGTTATATATGTGTATTATAGATCTGTGTTATATATGTGTATTACAGATGTGTATTATATTATTATTATATTATTATTATAGATGTGTACTATATATGTATTATAGATGTGTATTATAGATGTGTGTTATAGATGTGTATTATATATGTGTATTATAGATGTGTATTATAGATGTGTACTGTATATGTATTATATATGTGTATTATAGATGTGTGTGTGTGTGTGTTACAGATGTGTGGGTTAGTCATGGCAGCGCTAGTTGGGCTGGCCGGGTCGGGGTACTGTTTCGTCATCTCTGTCATGGCCATGTTAGAGGGGCCTCAATGCAACAACGCTCAAGGATGGTCCTATCCCTTCGCCAACCAGGGAGGAAGGTTAGTTCCACCCTCCTTTCAAAGGAAATATATTCTGGAAATATTATAGCTATTAAGGTTTCTTTAAGTTTTCCAAAAATGCATTGGAAACAAACGTCTGTGTTTTTCTGTTGCGTGTGTGTGTGTGTTTGTGTGTGTCCATTTTCTATTGGGGGGTTGTGTGTACAGCAGTGTTCAAATCAAATCAAATCAAATTGTATTTGTCACATGCTCGGTAAACAACAGGTGTAGACTAACAGTGAAATGCTTACTTAGGGGTCCTTTTCCAACAATGTAGAGTTAAAGACACACTAGAAATAGTGACACGAGGAATAAATCCACAATGAGTAACAACAACATGGCTACAGAGCATTTGGAAAGTATTCAGACCGCTTGACTTTTTCCACATCCTCATCAATACCCCATAATGACAATACCCCAAAAAGACAGAAATACCTTATTTACAAAAGTATTCAGACCCTTCGCTATGAGACTCGAAATTGAGCTCAGGTGCGTCCTGTTTCCATTGATCATCCTTGAGATGTTTCTACAACTTGAATGGAGTCCACCTGTGGTAAATTACATTGATTGGACATGATTTGGAAAGGCACACACCTGTCTATATAAGGTCCCACAGATGACAGTGCATGTCAGAGCGAAAACCAAGCCATGAGGTCGAAGCTATTGTCCATAGAGCTCCGAGACAGGATTGTGTCGAGGCACAGATCTGGGGAAGGGTACCAAAAAATGTCTGCAGCATTGAAGGTCCTCAAGAACACAGTGGCCTCCATCATTCTTAAATGGAAGAAATGTGGAACTACCAAGACACTTCCTACAGCTGGCCGCCCAGCCAAACTGAGCAATCGGGGGAGAAGGCCCTTGGTCAGGGAGGTGACCAAGAACCTGATGGTCACTCTGACAGAGCTCCAGAGTTCCTCTGTGGAGATAGGATAACCTATCAGAAGGACAACCATCTCTACAGCACTCCACCAATCAGGCCTTTATGGTAGAGTGGCCAGACGGAAGCCACTCCTCAGTAAAAGGCACATGACAGCCCGCTTGGAGTTTGCCAAAAGGCACCTAAAAGACTCTCAGACCATGAGAAACAAGATTCTCTGGTCAGATGAAACCAAAGTTGAACTCTTTGGCCTGAATGCCAAGCATCACGTCTGGAGGAAACCTGGCACCATCCCTACAGTGAAGCTTGGTGGTGGCAGCATCATGCTGTGGGGATGTTTTTCAGTGGCAGGGACTTGGAGACTCGTCAGGATCAAGGGAAAGATTAATGGAGCAAAGTACAGAGAGATCCTTGATGAAAACATGCTCCAGAGCGCTCACAATCTCAGACTGGGGCAAAGGTTCACCTTCCAACAGGACAACGACCCTTAGCACACAGCCAAGACAATGCAGGAGTAGCTTCGGGACAAGTCTCTGAATGTCCTCGAGTGGCCCAGCCAGAGCCCAGACTTGAACCCGATCGAACATCTCTGGAGAGACCTGAAAATAGCTGTGCAGCGACGCTCCCCATCCAACCTGACAGAGCTTGAGAGGATTTGCAGAGAAGAATGGGAGAAACTCCACAAATAAGGTGTGGATTCAAGTCCGGGTTCTGGCTGGGCCACTCAAGGACATTCAGAGACTTGTCCCGAAGCCACTTGGCTGTGTGCTTAGGGTCGTTGTCCTGTTGGAAAGTGAACCTTCACCCCAGTCTGAGGTCCTGAGCACTCTGGAGCAGGTTTTCATCAAGGATCTCTCTGTACTTTGCTGCGTTCATCTTTCCCTTGATCCTGACTAGCCTCCCAGTCCATGCTGCTGAAAAACATCCCCACAGCATGATGCTGCCACCACCAAGCATCACCGTAGGGATGGTGCCATGTTTCCTCCAGACGTGACGCTTGGCATTCAGGCCAAAGAGTTCAATCTTGGTTTCATCAGACCAGATAATCTTGTTCCTCGTGGTCTGAGAGTCTTTAGGTGCCTTTTGGCAAACTCCAAGCAGGCTGTCATGTGCCATTTACTGAGTAGTGGCTTCCGTCTGGCCACTCTACCATAAAGGCCTGATTGGTGGAGTGCTGCAGAGATGGTTGTCCTTCTGGAAGGTTCTCCCATCTCCACAGAGGAACTCTGGAGCACTGTCAGAGTGACCATCGGGTTCTTGGTCACCTCCCTGACCAAGGCCCTTCTCCCCCGATTGCTCAGTTTGGCCGGGCGGCCAACTCTAGGAAGAGTCTTGGTGGTTCTAAACTTCTTCCATTTAAGAATGATGGAGGCCACTGTGTTCCTGGGGACCTTCAATGCTCCAGAAATGTTTTGGTACCCTTCCCCAGATCAGGTGCCTCGACACAATCTTGTCTCGGAGCTCTACGGAAAATTCCTTCGACCTCATGGCTTGATTTTTGCTCTGACATAACAGTCATCTGTGGGACCTTATATAGACAGGTGTGTGCCTTTCCAAATCATGTCCAATCAATTGAATTTACCACAGGTGGACTCCAATCAAGTTGTAGAAACATCTCAAGGATGATCAATGGAAACAGGATGCACCTGAGCTCCATTTCGAGTCTCGTAGCAAAGGGTCTGAATATTTATGTAAATCGGGGATTTCTGTTTTTTATTTTTAATATATTTGCAAACATTTCGAAAAACCTGTTTTCGCTTTGTCTTTATGGGGTATTATGTGTAGATTGATGAGGAACATGTTTTATTTAATCCATTTTAGAATAAAGCTGTAATGTAACAAAATGTGGAAAAAGTCAAGGGGTCTGAATACTTTCCGAATGCACTGTATAGTGTATTTTGCAATCTGTTTGGCACAGCTGTCAATTTTTTGGTCCTTAAATTAAACTAGTATGCTTTTGTATTAATCACAATTGTCTTTAACCAATTTTGGTCTTTAATGCAGAGTCGACAGACAAGTTCCTTACTTTCTCCCCCTTCCACTGGCCTCTTCTATTTTCCAATTAGCTGGTTGTAATTTTGGATAGATCATTTTGCATATATAAAACTGCATGTGTGACATAACTCCACCAGTCCTATTTATGATATAATTTACAAAGATTAGAAACGTTTTCCCCCAAATATTATGTTTAATATATATATATATATAGTATATTCGAGTTTAACCATAATATTTGTTGTAATATTTGTACTGTCTTTTCTGGTGGATTAAACATAGCAATATTTTGGAGATTATTTCATTTTCAAATAACCGAAAGTGAGAGGTTGTAATCTGAATAAATGGAAAAAGGCCATTCTTGAACATGGGGTGAGCCATACTTACAAATCTGCTAGAGAACCAGTTCGGATTTAACATCACTTTAGTAAATACTACAGTATTATCCACAAAAACATCACTTTAATAAATACTACAGTATTATCCACAAATAAAGCACTTTAATAAATACTACAGTATTGTCCGGAATAAAATAAAAAAAACATGTACATATACCCTGTCCATTCCCCTCCCCCATATCGCAATTTGTGGCAACCATAAGTGAAAAACCTACATGCCAAGTATAGACCATATATTGTGTTCCATTCAGGTTGTAGGAAAGATAAGAATCTCTGTACTATCTGGTCAGACCCCAGACCTACCTACCTACCTACCTACCTACCTACCTACCTACCTACCTACCTACCTACCTACCTACCTACCTACCTACCTACCTACCTACCTACAGGCAGTGGTGGAAAAAGTACCCAATTGTCATACTTGAGTAAAAGTATAGATACCTTAATAGAAAGTTACTCAAGTAAAAATAAGTCACCCAGTAAAATACTACTTGAGTACAAGTATTTGGTTCTAAATACACTTAAGTATTTTTAAGTAAATGTAATTGCTAAAATATACTTAAGTATCAAAAGTAAAAGTACAAGTATAAATCATTTCAAATTCCTTCTATTAAGCAAAGCAGGAGGCACCATTTTCTTGTTTTTAACATGTACGGATAGCCAGGGGCACACTCCAACACTCAGACATCATTTACAAAAGATGCATTTGTGTTTAGTGAGTCCGCCAGATCAGAGGCAGAAGGGATGACCATGTGTTGTCTTGATAAGTGTGTGAATTGGACCATTTTCCTGTCCTGATAAGCATTCAAAATGTAACAAGTACTTCTGGGTATCAGGTAAAGTGTATGGAGTAAAAAGTACATCATTTTCTTTAGGAATGTAATGAAGGAAAAGTTGTCAAAAATATAAATAGTGCAGTAAAGATTAAAAAAACCCCGACTAAAGTAGTACTTTAAAGTATTTTTACTTAAGTACTTTACACCACTACCTACAGTCTATGGAGAATGTGTTATTTTAGTATTTCTACAGTAGGTTTCCTGAAGGAGAAAGCCTCCACTTCTATGTCAAAGATAATAAAACAAAAACAGTTTGTAAATACTACAGTAATGTCTGCAAAAACACTACAGTAAATACTACATTATAATACAATCTGCAAAAACACTACATTAATTACTATAGTATACACTACAGTTTTATTTTACTACAGTATTTATACTATAGTTAACTTTAAATACTACAGTATACTACAGTAACTACTACAGTATTCACTGTAGTGTTTCTACTGACTTTAGTCCGCAAAAACACAACAGTGAATACTACACTAAAGTATGCAAAAACACTACAGTGAATAGTATAGTATTTATACCATAGCATACTATAGTATTTTTTCATGTGGGTATTGTCTATTCTTTTTGCAAAAAAAGTAGTGTGTAGTTCCAATAGTTAGCTACAATGCTACATGGCAGAAAAGTAATTAACTACTGAAAACACTACCTAGGTTTAAATGTAGTTTAACTACCAGCAAGCTACTGTAAAATGTAGCTAAATGTTTAACTACATGTAGTTCACTGCAGTTATGAAATAACACCCTGTTCTTAACTCCTCACAACTTCTAAACGTAATATAAAACTGCAATAAATGCTACAAAATACACAATATACAGTGAGGGAAAAAAAGTATTTGATCCCCTGCTGATTTTGTACATTTGCCCACTGACAAAGAAATGATCAGTCTATAATTTTAATGGTAGGTTTATTTGAACAGTGAGAGACAGAATAACAACAAAAAAATCCAGAAAAACGCATGTCAGAAATTTTATAAATTTATTTGCATTTTAATGAGGGAAATAAGTATTTGACTCCCTCAGCCTGGGGCTCCATGCACGATCTCACCTCGTGGAGTTGCAATGATCATGAGAACGCTGAGGAATCAGCCCAGAACTACACGGGAGGATCTTTTCAATGATCTCAAGGCAGCTGGGACCATAGTCACCAAGAAAACAATTGGTAACACACTACGCCGTGAAGGACTGAAATCCTGCAGCGCCCGCAAGATCCCCCTGCTCAAGAAAGCACATATACAGGGCCGTCTGAAGTTTGCCAATGAACATCTGAATGATTCAGAGGAGAATTGGGTGAAAGTGTTGTGGTCAGATGAGACCAAAATCGAGCTCTTTGCCATCAACTCAACTCGCCGTGTTTGGAGGAGGAGGAATGCTGCCTATGACCCCAAGAACAACATCCCCACCGTCAAACATGGAGGTGGAAACATTATGCTTTGCGGGTGTTTTTCTGCTAAAGGGACAGGACAACTTCACCGCATCAAAGGGACAATGGACGGGGCCATGTACCGTCAAATCTTGGGTGAGAACCTCCTTCCCTCAGTCAGGGCATTGAAAATGGGTCGTGGATGGGTATTCCAGCTTGACAATGACCCAAAACACATGGCCAAGGCAACAAATGAGTGGCTCAAGAAGAAGCACATTAAGGTCCTGGAGTGGCCTAGCCAGTCTCCAGACCTTAATCCCATAGAAAATCTGTGGAGGGAGCTGAAGGTTCGAGTTGCCAAACGTCAGCCTCGAAACCTTAATGACTTGGAGAAGATCTGCAAAGAGGAGTGGAACAAAATCCCTCCTGAGATGTGTGCAAACCTGGTGGCCAACTACAAGAAACGTCTGACCTCTGTGATTGCCAACAAGGGTTTTGCCACCAAGTACTAAGTCATGTTTTGCAGAGGGGTCAAATACTTATTTCCCTCATTAAAATGCAAATCCATTTATAACATTTTTGACATAAATTGCATTTTTCTGGATTTTGTTGTTGTTATTCTGTCTCTCACTGTTCAAATAAACCTACCATTAAAATTATAGACTGATCATGTCTTTGTCAGTGGGCAAACGTACAAAATCAGCAGGGGATCAAATACTTTTTCCCCCCTCACTGTATACAATACTACCAATACTACACAACATATACACAACTTTCCCACTGTGTTTGTCCACAGGTACCTGTTTGAGCAGGAGACGTGGTCTAAGTGTTTTCATCCCATCAGCATCGTGGAGTGGAACGTGACTCTGCTCTCCATCCTGCTGGGGCTCAGTGGGCTGGAGTTCATCATCTGTTTCCTGCAGGTCATCAACGGACTGGTGACAGCTGTCTGTAGACCCTGCTGCTACAAACAGGACTACACCCTCAACGCCTGAACACACACACACACAGACATAGATGAGATGCATGCACGCACAAACGCATGCATGCACACACACACACAAATGTGACACACACACACACACACACATGTAAATTATACATACATACACACGCATGCATATAACATAAGATCCACGGGCATACCCATGAAATGACATATAAGTCACATGCCAGGAGAGTGTACACTACCAGCTGGGGAACATTGCTTCCTGGATACTCGTTGTTATCTCCTTATTGGTTTCTAATCAGGAAGTGTGATTCAGGAAGTGTGATTCAGGAAGTGTGATTCGGGAAGTGTGATTCACAAGCGAATGCTGCCTCATCTCTGTATGAGGGAGAGATACCTGTCTGAATGTTCAGTTCATTTATGGTATTCATTTCAAAGCACTGTATTAGAAACACGCCGGATGAACCTTTGTATTATATAGACCGTAACTGCAGCCTTTTTTATGTTTTGTATTTTTTATGTTATGTCTTAACCCACTGGGCACAGACGTCAGTTCAACGTCTAGTTTTGATTTATATTTGGTTGAGTTGTCAACTAACGTGAATTTTACGTGAAATCAACAAAAAGTCACCCTGTCATTGGATTTAGGGTAGCCCTTTCCTGCAGTCAAATTACCTAGTGGCCCCATGGGTTATAATTAATAAACATTATTTTTAAAAACCTGCAAAAAATCTGGTGTTTCTATGTCAAACAGTTTAGTTATATTTCAGTCTTCTGTGATGTATATAAAGTGTAATATTGGGATGCAAACTCAAAATTGAATACATTTCAACTCTGTATCTGACATGGTACAGGTGTCTTCTTCTTCTTAAGCCCATAACCATGTGTGTGAAGTTTATACTTTTGTTTCAAAGTAGATTTGTTTAAGACTACCAAGAAACACTACTTGTGACCCTGATTTAGCCCACTGCAGTAAAACGTTTTAAGTTTGGTGGAAAAAAGACTGTTGTTTTGACATCGTCACATTTAATTTTTTGTTGTTGAAATTATGTGGAAACAATGTTGATTCAACCAGTTTTTGCCCAGTGGGAAGTCTACACAAGCACAAAATAATTTTTGGGGTATGAAAGTTTTGTCTTTTGTATTAATATTTTCATTTTAATTGTATTGTAAATTATTGTCTAGATGTTAAGATGTTAAGGCCATTTTATATATTTAGTGCATTTGTCATATTTCTATAATGTTTGTGCTGCCTTAAATAAGTATTTTCCATTTTAATTGTTCTGATTATTCCTATTTTTTTATAGTAAACTTGCTATATTTGTCAAAGTTGTATACTTTGGTACCTATTTGAGTACGTATTTACCAATGGAGAGCTAATGAAGTCTTAGGAGGAATCCCAAATAGACCCTTAAAACCCTACACCCAGTGCACCCTATGAGATTTTAGAGGATTTGATTGGTATAAGCAATATGGTGAATGTTCCACCTCGCCTATCAGAGGGAAAGGTCATCATTCCATGGTTCTGATGTTATACTGCCACTATCTGGCTCAAATGTAGAACTACAGTATTTTAACACCCACTTGGAATATGCTGGGCAACAACCATTGGTCAATTGCAAAAAGTAGATTTGTTTATTGTCATTGACTAGATTGGGCCGGACCCATTTTAGCCTGGGGAAGAGGTTAGTCATTGACTAGATTGTTTTTTTTTGTTGTTGCATGACCTTAGATTAGTGGGAGGTTATTGTTGTCCCCCTCACGTCACTGGTTGACCCTCACTACCCTATGGTGAGGATATTGTGG
>NC_139993.1:62206501-62236501 GCF_964263955.1 Coregonus lavaretus | reverse complement strand
CAACCTCCAAGACACATTTACATTTGCCATAACTGCAGGCAACAGAGATTATGGATTGTGTTGCCCTTTTTAATTATGGATTGTGTTGCCGTCTGTAGATTATGGAGTGTGTTGGGACACCCTCTAATGTGAATCCTATGAATGTAGTGAGTGAATGGGGTGGGACACCCTCTAATGTGAATCCTATGAATGTAGTGAGTGAATGGGGTGGGACACCCTCTAATGTGAATCCTATGAATGTAGTGAGTGAATGGGGTGGGACACCCTCTAATGTGAATCCTATGAATGTAGTGAGTGAATGGGGTGGGACACCCTCTAATGTGAATCCTATGAATGTAGTGAGTGAATGGGGTGGGACACCCTCTAATGTGAATCCTATGAATGTAGTGAGTGAATGGGGTGGGACACCCTCTAATGTGAATCCTATGAATGTAGTGAGTGAATGGGGTGGGACACCCTCTAATGTGAATCCTATGAATGTAGTGAGTGAATGGGGTGGGACACCCTCTAATGTGAATCCTATGAATGTAGTGAGTGAATGGGGTGGGACACCCTCTAATGTGAATCCTGTGAATGTAGTGAGTGAATGGGGTGGGACACCCTCTAATGTGAATCCTGTGAATGTAGTGAGTGAATGGGGTGGGACACCCTCTAATGTGAATCCTGTGAATGTAGTGAGTGAATGGGGTGGGACACCCTCTAATGTGAATCCTGTGAATGTAGTGAGTGAATGGGGTGGGACACCCTCTAATGTGAATCCTGTGAATGTAGTGAGTGAATGGGGTGGGACACCCTCTAATGTGAATCCTGTGAATGTAGTGAGTGAATGGGGTGGGACACCCTCTAATGTGAATCCTGTGAATGTAGTGAGTGAATGGGGTGGGACACCCTCTAATGTGAATCCTGTGAATGTAGTGAGTGAATGGGGTGGGACACCCTCTAATGTGAATCCTGTGAATGTAGTGAGTGAATGGGGTGGGACACCCTCTAATGTGAATCCTGTGAATGTAGTGAGTGAATGGGGTGGGACACCCTCTAATGTGAATCCTATGAATGTAGTGAGTGAATGGGGTGGGACACCCTCTAATGTGAATCCTATGAATGTAGTGAGTGAATGGGGTGGGACACCCTCTAATGTGAATCCTATGAATGTAGTGAGTGAATGGGGTGGGACACCCTCTAATGTGAATCCTGTGAATGTAGTGAGTGAATGGGGTGGGACACCCTCTAATGTGAATCCTGTGAATGTAGTGAGTGAATGGGGTGGGACACCCTCTAATGTGAATCCTGTGAATGTAGTGAGTGAATGGGGTGGGACACCCTCTAATGTGAATCCTGTGAATGTAGTGAGTGAATGGGGTGGGACACCCTCTAATGTGAATCCTGTGAATGTAGTGAGTGAATGGGGTGGGACACCCTCTAATGTGAATCCTGTGAATGTAGTGAGTGAATGGGGTGGGACACCCTCTAATGTGAATCCTATGAATGTAGTGAGTGAATGGGGTGGGACACCCTCTAATGTGAATCCTATGAATGTAGTGAGTGAATGGGGTGGGACACCCTCTAATGTGAATCCTATGAATGTAGTGAGTGAATGGGGTGGGACACCCTCTAATGTGAATCCTATGAATGTAGTGAGTGAATGGGGTGGGACACCCTCTAATGTGAATCCTATGAATGTAGTGAGTGAATGGGGTGGGACACCCTCTAATGTGAATCCTATGAATGTAGTGAGTGAATGGGGTTGGACACCCTCTAATGTGAATCCTATGAATGTAGTGAGTGAATGGGGTGGGACACCCTCTAATGTGAATCCTATGAATGTAGTGAGTGAATGGGGTGGGACACCCTCTAATGTGAATCCTATGAATGTAGTGAGTGAATGGGGTGGGACACCCTCTAATGTGAATCCTATGAATGTAGTGAGTGAATGGGGTGGGACACCCTCTAATGTGAATCCTATGAATGTAGTGAGTGAATGGGGTGGGACACCCTCTAATGTGAATCCTATGAATGTAGTGAGTGAATGGGGTGGGACACCCTCTAATGTGAATCCTATGAATGTAGTGAGTGAATGGGGTGGGACACCCTCTAATGTGAATCCTATGAATGTAGTGAGTGAATGGGGTGGGACACCCTCTAATGTGAATCCTATGCTCTTTGCCAGCCAGGTGGTTCTGGTGAAAGAGGTCATCTAAATCAGTTACCAGATGCTGTGGTTAAAACCTAAAACTATTCACATTTTTTTGGTGCCCACAAAATTAACCAAAACCATGTCCCTAAAATAAGGCAGCACAACCCAGTCTTGAGCCAAGATTGAAACTCCCTACTGGGGACTGGGGATCAACGCAGTCTTGAGCCATGATGGAAACTCCCTACTGGGAACTGGGGTTCAAACCAGTCTTGAGCCATGATGGAAACTCCCTACTGGGAACTGGGGATCAACCCAGTCTTGAGCCATGATGGAAACTCCCTACTGGGAACTGGGGTTCAAACCAGTCTTGAGCCATGATGGAAACTCCCTACTGGGAACTGGGGTTCAAACCAGTCTTGAGCCATGATAGAAACTCCCTACTGGGAACTGGGGTTCAACCCAGTCTTGAGCCATGATCCAAGAGGGAAACTCCCTACTGGGGACTGGGGTTCAACCCAGTCTTGAGCCATGATCCAAGAGGGAAGCTCCCTACTGGGGACTGGGGTTCAACCCAGTCTTGAGCCATGATCCAAGAGGGAAACTCCCTACTGGGAACTGTGGTTCAACCCAGTCTTGAGCCATGATCCAAGAAGGAATGGCCACACAACGACCCGGCCACCGTTTGAAAGTCAGTCACTGTCCAGAGTCAAGGTTGAGTGGTAATACTCCCGGGAACAAGTCACATGTAAAAATAAAGAACTCCCCACTGCGAACCGGGGTTCAATCCCTGCATCCACCTTTCCCACTCTTTCTCCCACCTGCCTGTATCCCCAATATTTACATACAATCTCAATAAAGTGTCAAAATCCCCCCCCCACACACACACAAAAGAATGGAGAAAAATTGAAGTCAGTCACTGATCCAGATGTCTCCCATATTGCCAAAGGTGCTCTGTACCCGGACCAGACGACGGACGCGGAGAAACATGACGACCGGGTGGATCCTGGGAAAAGCTACACCTACGTGTGGGTCCTGAGCGACACCCACGCCCCCACCAAGGACGACACCAACTGCCTGACGCGCGCCTATCACTCCCACCTCCATGCACCCAAAGACATCGCCTCAGGACTTGTAGGACCCCTCATCATCTGTAAAAAAGGTACAGGCTTCTTATCGGGCACCTAAACACTGGTTATGTACAGTAAGTCATCAGGTTTTGAACAACAGCATGTAATGAACTGTTTGAGTTTTATGAATAGTGTTATTAGCCCACTGTGGCGATTAAGGGGGAACTGCTAGATGACACCAGTGATCCTGTGATTACAGAAGAGAGTACACACCATCTCCTGTGTCATAAAGTATGTTTTCATGTACATGGATGTTTATTTCTGAGATGCGCAGGTACCCTGGATGTCTACGGTGATAAGGCAGCAGACTACTCGTACGTTCTGATGTTCACTGTGTCGGACGAGAACATGAGCTGGTACCTGGACGACAACATCAAGACCTACTGCACTCAGCCCAAAACAGCAGCCAACAGCCCACAACAGCCATCAGCAGCAGCCAACAGCCCACAACAGCCATCAGCAGCAGCCAACAGCCCAAAACAGCCATCAGCAGCAGCCAACAGCCCACAACAGCCATCAGCGGCAGCCAACAGCCCACAACAGCCATCAGCAGCAGCCAACAGCCCACAACAGCCATCAGCAGCAGCCAACAGCCCACAACAGCCATCAGCAGCAGCCAACAGCCCACAACAACCCACCACTACAGTAGACAAAGACGATGAAGCCTTCCAGGAGAGCAACCTGATGCACTGTGAGATTATTAACACAAATAACACCAATACACACACAGCCTGTGAGCCCACAGGCCACTAACACACTATGTCCACTGTTTTGCAGCGATCAATGGCTTTGTGTACGGCAACCTGCCTGACCTGAGCATGTGTGTCGGAAACAAGATCCACTGGCACCTGATCGGCATGGGCAATGAGGTGGACATCCATTCGGTGTTCTTTCATGGCCAGATCCTGACCCACCTTGGCCACCACACGGATGCGGTCAGCTTGTTCCCAGCCACCTTCACCAATGTGGAGATGACCGCTGACAACCCTGGCCAATGGCTGCTGAGCTGCCAGGTCAACGACCACCTGATGGGTATGGATGTGCGGATGTGTTTCACAAGCCAGGGACCGTATCCAAAAAGCATTTCAGAGTAGAAGTGCTGATCCGTTGTAGGACCAGGTGTTCCCTTGCCATATAATATCAGTAATAATGATCTAAAAGGCTAAACGAATAATTAGCACTCTTACTCTCAGACTCTTAGGTCCAGATAGACAGCCAATCAGAGGGTAAGGCCCAGATACAGCCAATCAGAGGGTAGTACAACATTTCACCAACAAGTTACAAGCCCTGTCACATAGTGAACATTTTTGTCAGAGAAAGTCTAATTAATGTAACATCCCACTGGGCACAAACTGGTTGAATCAACGCTGTTTCCACATCATTTCTACAAAAAATACAATGTGATGACGTTGAATCAACGAGGAAAACTGATTGGATTTGCAAAAAGTCCCTCAACGTAAAGGAATTTCGGGAATGAATATCCTTTTTTCACCCAACTTTTAACCTAAGTCCAATGACATGGTTAAATTGGTTGTTGATTTCATGTTGAATTCACGTTAGTTGACAACTCAAATCAAATGTAAATGAAAACTAGATGTTAAACTGACGTCTGTGTCCAATGGGATAAAGTGATTGTCTTCCCCTGATTTCGTCACCTCAGCGGGCATGCAGGCCCTCTTTGAGGTAAAGAAGTGTTTCCCCGCCGTCCACAAGCCACGGCCCAACGGGGAGGTGAGGGAGTACTTCATCGCTGCTGAGGAGGTGCTGTGGGACTACGCCCCCTCACAGGTCAACCACGGCACAGGGAAACCTCTGAACACAGACGGGTCAGTAACATCACTGTCTACTGCGGTTTGGGCGCGCTTGTTTTTTAGTTGAAAAGGGATTTTTTTTAGTGTGTGTAACTATTGCCCAGTACCAATTTAAGCCTGGTCCAAAAATATTAAAAAGGGACTGGGGGGTTGTTTTCTGATCTGATTGTTACCATGTTCTTTGTCCCGCTGAATGTTTTTAGGGATTCAGAGACGTTCTTCCAGAGTGGTAACGATCGTATTGGGGGGAAATATAAGAAGGCCCAGTACAAGGAGTACACAGACAACACCTTCTCCGTGCAAAAGGAGAGAACACCTGAGGAGTTGCACCTAGGGATTCTGGGTAATGTACAGTCGCTAGTTAAAGTCTACGCACCCCTTGCACAGCCTTCACATTTTGCTGCCTTAAAATTTAATCTAAAAACGGATTACATTAGATTTTTTTCCTATCGATCTACACAACCTACTCCACATTTTCAAAGTGAAAGAAGAATTATAGAAAACTGTCCAAATTAGTAAAAAATACAAAATAGGATGTATTGATTCAAATCAACGGGGCTGTAGTGGAGCGGGTCGAGAGCTTCAAATTCCTCGGTTTCCACATCACTAAGGACCTATCATGGTCCACACACACCAACACAGTCTTGAAGAGGGCACGACAACACCTCTTTCCCCTCAGGAGGCTAAAAAGATTGAGAATGGGCCCTCAGATCCTCAAAATGTTATACAGCTGCACCATTGAGAGCATCTTGACTGGCTGCATCACCGCTTGGTATGGTAACTGCTTGGCATCCAACCGCAAGGCGCTACAGATGGTAGTGCGTACAGCCCAGTACATCACTGGGGCCAAGCTCCCTGCCATCAAGGACCTCAATACCAGGCGGTGTCAGAGGAAGGCCCTAAAAATTGTAAAATACTCCAGCCACCCAAGTCATAGACTGTTCTCTCTGCAACCGCATGGCAAGCGGTACCGATGCAGGACCAACAGGACCCTGAACAGCTTCTACCCCCAAGCCATAAGCCTGCTAAATAGTTAACCAAATAATCTGCATTGACCCTTTTTATTATTACTTTTATTATTAAAAATTTTACATTTAGCAGACGCTCTTATCCAGAGTGCATACATTATTATTTTTTAATACTGGCCCCCCGTGGGAATCGAACCCACAACCCTGGCGTTGCAAACACCATGCTCTACCAACTGAGCTACATCCCTGCCGGCCATTCCCTCCCATACCCTGGACCAATTGTGCGCCACCCCATGGGTCTCCCGGTCGGCTACAACAGAGCCTGGATTCGAACCAGGATCTCTAGTGGCACAGCTAGCACTAGCGCCTTAGACCACTGCGCCACTCGGGAGACACAGATTACGTGTTTTACTTTTCTATTATTTCTCTATTTTCTTTCTCTCTGCATTGTTGTGAAGGGCTCATAAGGAAGCATTTCACTGTTAGTCTACACCTGTTGTTTACAAAGCATGTGACAAATAAAATGTGATGTCTTCACACCCCTGAGTTAATACTTGGTGGAAGCACCTTTGGCAGCCATTACAGCTGTAAATCATTTTGAATACGATTCTACCAACTCTTAGGGCAACATATATTCATTGATTTTGTCAAAATCAGAAGACTGAGGCGAGTTTTCCTCTAACTTTTTACTTGGGCTTTGCTCCTTTCATATTTATTTTGATCCTGACAAACTCCTATGATGGTGACAAGCATACCCATAACATGATGATGCCACAAGACGGAAGCCTGTATTAACAAATCCACCCCAAATCATCCATTCTGTTTGCATCAAGGCCGTTAACTAATATTGCAAGACAACATGGCAAAGACATTAACTACAGGTTTGGGTCAAATCCAATCCAATACAACACAGAGTAACCCCTCTGTACTCTCAAGTATTGTGGTGGCAGCATCATGTTATGGGTATGCTTGTCGCCAGCAGGGACTGGGGAGTTTGTCAGGATCTAAATAAATATGAAAAGAGCAAAGCCCAGGGACTATTACACAAATGTTTAAGTGAAAGATACACCAGAATGGCTTCCAAAAGGTGTTCAGTGCAACGCTTAAGTTGTAAATCAGCTATAGCGGTGCGTGGGTAAAATCACTGAGGAAGCCAAGCCAGTAAAAAAGCCATATTAAACCTATGTTGTGATATTTGCGTTGTTTGTTCTGTAACCCATTAGTTTATACGACACCGTGATATACAATAAGGCCGTGACAACAAAAAGACAACAGTCACACAGTGGTGGAATAAATTCAACTACACATACGTCTGTTTCATCACAAAAACGGAGAGCAACATCGGTTCGGTGTGAAGTCCACAAAGCAAATGTTGCATGTAACAAACAGTTATATGACCTGCAGCATGGTCACGCAAGATAATGTTTTCAACAGTTTACTAAACAACTACTGATTTACAACCACAGAGTTACCACAAGTCAGCACAAAGACAACAGGAGCACTGCCTCTGCTATTCCAGAACCATTTCAACTTAAACATTTAAACATCATCAAATCAACAAGGCTATATACGCTTAGTTTAATACACTGAAAACAAACTTAAAAGATACCAAAAACAATTTATTCCAATCAATGTTGCTAAATATCATGTGGCTGTCCATTGTACTGATTTCTGTGTGAGTGCGTGCACAAGAAGAAAAAAAAAACGGTGATAAGTTGCGTCAATTCAAATCTGGTATTGGGAACAAAAGAGGTCAATACACGTCTTCTAAAATAGACCAGTATTTTAATTAATGCAAAACACTTCAATGGTAAATATGATGTTCGTATATCCGGGTCCACTGAAAAACCACGCAGGGCAGACAGAGAACTGATCCATTGTTATAAGTTCTTCTTTAAATACTCTGACAGAGATAGTTCCCGCTCCCTGCTGGCCTATCAGAGTAGAGACTGAGCGTGGTTTAGACTTACTCAGCCTATCGTTGGCGCACAGGCTGGTCCCAGCCCCTTGTCGCTTCACTGTTGCCAGGTGTTTAGTTGTTTTGCAACTTGTCCAGAGAGTCAGCAACCTCAGACATCTTTGTAGCAGAACACATGTCCTTGAGTGTTCTAACAAAGAGGCAGTGTGAGTCACAAGCCTTATCTCACCCTACTCCCTAACAGCTCCTCACATTAATCACAGCTTGTTAGGTTAAACAATTTATATCAGTACAGTACAAACCTTTTATGTTTAATCATTACTGCTTTCTTATTAAGCTAACAGCACATCTAAAATATAAGATAATCATTTCCCACAACGGGCTCACCCTACTTGTAGACTAGTTGAACACCTATGCCATCCTCCTCTTTTTCATGTTGGCAAAACAGTCATACAGTACACTTTTAGTTTTTGTTGTCATAGGCTACCTAGCTAAAATGCTTGCTAGCCTAACTTCCTCGCATGGGCAACAATTAACCAGCTAAGCTAGCTAGCTAGCTAATGTCAGCCCCCTACATCTAGGCTACATATTGAACTTCAATCGTCTCAGGCCAGTGGCACAATATAAGAATGTATGGTTAGATCAGAATCCTCTTCATAATCATTGGCCTGTACAGAGAATTAAGTCAAAACCGCAAGTCCAAATCCCCATCTCCATCCATTGCTTAGGAAAAGGTTGATTTAGCAACCTAGCTACTGCAGGGCATCAACACAAGCAGACTAGAAACAGACACATTTTTCTGAGAATGATGACATTTTGCTTAGGTTGTGATTCGATTGGTTTGAAGCCAAATCCAAACTGGCCTCCTTGGGGAGCGTTTTGCTGCTCCAGGACAACCCACATTGAGCTCAGCTCAATGATGATTGTCTAATTATTTTATAAAACTATTTATCAAGGGAGGCCAAATACTTGCTGGAATTAATGAGGAGGCATCTCGAATTAACTCTGATCGTTTTTGTTTTGTTTTGTTTTTGTACATAGCAAACGGTCATTATTTTTCTCATGTAGAGGTACCAGATCCGGCTAAATAGGTTCCGGAACGAAACATTCCAAAACTGAGAGGTGCCGCAGGATCCGGCTCAAATTAAGCACCTTTTGAGTGCTCCTGAGTGGTCTAGTCTCAGTCCTGACTTCAATTTGCTTGAAAATTACAGACCAGGTTTGAATATTTCTGTCCATCAATAATTCCCAACCAAATTTATTGATCTTGAGCAATTTTGACGAAAACAATGGACACTACTCTTACGTTAGAGTATTTTCTTACATATATTTTTTACTATTTAGAAATGAAAGCACTTTATGTCCCCCCATTTGAAGGTGTCATTACTATTTGGACAAATTCACTTATCGTTTAGTAGTCAAAAGTTTTGTATTTAGTCCCATATTCCTAGCACGCAATGACTAACTACACATCAAGTTTGTGATTCTACAAACTTGTTTAATGCATTTTCAGTTTGTTTGGTTGTGTTTCAGATTATGTTGTGCCCAATAGAAATGAATGGTAAATAATGTAGTGTGTCATTTTGGAGTCACTTTTATTGTAAATAAGAACAGAATATGTTTCTGAACACTTTCACATTAATGTAGATGCTACAATGATTACAGATAATTATGAATTAATCATGAATAATGATGAGAGAAAGTTACAGAGGCACAAAGATCATACCCCGAAAACATGCTAACCTCTCACCATTTCCAATAACAGGGGAGGTTAGCATTTTTTGAGGCTATGATATTTATGCCTCTAACTCTGTAAATCCAATTTAATCCCTTTTTAAATGTGAAGACTGTGCAATGGGTGTGTAGACTTTCACTAGGCACTGTAGTTCATTCATTCTGCAGGTTGATTCTGTTGCTCCAGGAGAAGAATAACTATCCCCCTAGTCTTGTAGTGGTCCTCTGTAGCTTATATGGTTACCATGGCGCTGGCAACGCCTGGACAGTGGGTTCGATACCAGGGACCACCCATATGTAAAAAAAAAAAAATATGCATGCATACTTTTTGTTACTTTGGATAAAAGCGTCTGCTAAATTGCATATTTCTATAAATGTATTAATGATTGATTGGCGGCCGTTTGCGTTGCAGGTCCTGTGATCAGGGCTGAGGAGGAGGACACCATCAAGGTGATGTTTAAGAACAAGGCCAACCGTCCATTCTCCATGCAGCCCCATGGGGTGCAGTACAGCATCGAGCAGTCGGGGACACTCTACTACAACGAACTGGAAGGTTAGAAGTAGTAACATATTTATTACATGTTAAGTCAACACGTTAACATTCTTTTTGTATTAAAACGTTTCCCTTTCAGTGATAATGTCTCCCAGTATCATACCATCAATGAACTCTCCTAACACTTTCACAGAATCCTACACTGCTAAAAAACTCAGAGAAATCAAGAAAGAGACAAGTAAGTACGCTCATTTATGCCTATTTCTTATATACCCACAGTATCCAGCAAGGTTGGCGTCAATTCAATTTCAATGCCAGTCAATTGGAATTCCAATTTTATTTAATCCTTTTCAATGGGCCCGATTCAATCCGTAGCACTAAAGGTCTGCGCTACAGCGTGATAGAAATGTAAAGGCTATGTTCCTGCGTTAGCGGAGACTGCGTTCATGGTAAACGCTGCATAAGTCAGCTCAATCTAAAATTACCTTTACATTTAAAATCATGCTACAGCACAGATCTTCAGCGCTACAGATTGAATCGAGCCCTTACTTTCTGAGTTGACTGGAATCTAAATGGAATTGACCCCAATCCTGGTACCCAGTTCCTGCAGGTGTTTAGCCACACTGAGGTGGTGGTGGGGGCCCGGCCGGCCGGCCAGGGATGTTTTATGTTTGATCTACAGGATCTTTCTCTTACCAAACTAGCAACGCTGTGGGGGTTTTCACGCTCAACAGTTTCCCATGTGTATCAAGAATGGTCCACCACTCAAAGTACATCCAGCCAACTTGACACAACTGTTGGAGTCAACATGGGCCAGCATCCCTGTGGAACGCTTTCGACGCCGTGTAGATTCCATGCCCTGACGAATTGAGGCTGTTCTGATGGCAAAAGAGGGTGCAACTCAATATTAGGAATATGCGTGTTTTGTACACTTAGTGTATATGCATGATAGATTTGGTTGTCTTTCTGATACAATGTAACACTCTCCCTAAATACCTTGAAGGCTTGAAAATTATGAAATGTATGCATTGAATGAAATTGTAATAAATAAATAATAAATAAATTCCTATTAAATAGCAAGGGCGCATCGGCCCAATGTGGGCAGCCTACATGGGGCCAATATTTTAGCCCGCGTTGGGCCAATGTGGGCAGCCTACATGGGGCCAATATTTTAGCCCGCGTTGGGCCCACATCGTGCCAATGTGGGCATGTTTGCTGGGATAGTTCTAATCCTGGTCCTTTTGTTTTTGCTGTAACACGGAGACCGTTTATTCAACTGATTTATTAAACTAATCAACTCATCACCAAGCCATTGAATCTTTATCTTATTTACCTACACCCCTATCCTCCAGGAACTGTAACCCCTCCCCCGGCAGCGCTGGTCAAACCAGGCACCACCCACACCTATGAGTGGGTGGTCCCTAAGGGGGGCGGACCGGTAAAGGACGATGCAGACTGCATTACATATCTCTACTACTCAGCCGTGGACCCTGTCAAAGACACCAGCTCCGGCCTCGTCGGACCCCTCCTGGTCTGCAAAAAGAAGACCCTCAAAAAAGGGAAACAGGTAAAGAAATGGAATTGAATACCTTTACATTTACATTTTAGTCATTTAGCAGACACTCTTATCCAGAGCTACTTACATGAGCAATTAGGGTTAAGTGCCTTGCTTAAGGGCACAGACAGATTTTTCACCTAGTCGGCTCGGGGATTAGAACCAGCGACCTTTCGGTTACTGGCACAACGCTCTTACCCACTAAGCTACCTGCCGCCCTTTATTGTCAGTGTGTCAGAAATATTGAATCTGGAATGTTTTCATCATCTTACTTGGCATTACAAAAGGTCAAATACAGACAGAGCACTCACATCACATCTTATGGAATGAATTAGTCTCACGTTTATTTCCCATTTCAGAAAAACGTGAACAAGGAGTTCCACATGCTGGCTACCGTGTTTGATGAGAACCTGAGCTGGTACCTGGATGACAACATCAACCAGTTCACCAAGGCTCCTAAAACTGTCAACAAGGAGGATGAGGACTTCCAGGAATCGAACAAAATGCACTGTGAGTCTTTTAGGCTGTGTTTACACAGGCAGCCCAGTTCTGGTCTTTTATCCAACTATTGGCAAAAGAGCTGATTTGATTGGTCAAAAAGACCAAATTAGTGGAAAAATATCAGAATTGGGCTGCCTGTGTCAACACAGCCTTAGAACACTGATCCATGATGGAAACATTTTAAACTGTGATGCTAATTCAGCTACAAAACATGTCTCCTTTGGCAAAATTGCAATTAAAATAATTCCTTCTGTTACTTTCAAAAAGCCTATATTGTAATGGGATTTCCCTACGGACACAAAACACCAACACACAGAGCAGTTACCAACAACCTAACACATTTCAGCCTCTTACTGGTCTTCTGTAGGGCACTAACTTTTCAATTTCCTGTTCCCATAGCGATCAATGGCTACATGTATGGGAACCTCCCAGGGCTGACCATGTGTAAGGGGGACAAGGTGTCATGGCACCTGTCTGGCCTGGGCTCTGAGGCTGATATCCACGGCCTCTACTTTGAAGGGAACAGGTTCATCTACAGAGAGACACGCAGAGACGTCATGAACGTGTTCCCTCACATCTCCCACACTGTCATGATGGAGCCAGACAGCATGGGTAAGACACATTATGGATGGAGGGATAGATGGGTGGGTGGATGGATGAATGGAGAGATGGAGAGATGGATGAATGGAGGCAGAGAGGGAGGGGCAGACGGAAGGAAAGAATTTAACATAAATCGTAAAATGTTTACTTCTGTTCTAATATGAAAATCAATTAAAACTAATTACAATAACAGACAATGCATTTGTTCCCCTCCTCCAGGTCAGTTTGAGGTGGTGTGCATGACAACGGATCACTACCAGGGAGGTATGAGGGCCAACTACACAGTGCAGAAGTGTAGTATGTTCAACAGGCAGTCAGAGATCATGCTCCACTCGAAGACCTACTACATTGCTGCCATGGAGATAGATTGGGACTACTCCCCCAACCGGACCTGGGAGCAGGAGATGTACCACGGCCTCACACATAGGTATTCTAACCCTAGCTTCATGTCCACACCCCCAGCTCAACCCTAACCCCAGCCATAACCCTAACCCCAGCCACAACCCTAACCCCAGCTCAACCCTAACCCCAGCTCAACCCTAACCCCAGCCATAACCCAAGAAACATTCCTGTTCCGTGCTTGAGACATGGATCTACAATACATCATGATCAGTTTCGTTTTTTTGAGTATGTTTTCTTTGTCTCCAGTCCAGGAAATGATTTCATTGATAAACAGGATAAGTTCATCGGCTCCAAGTACAAGAAAGTTGTGTACAGGGAGTTCACCAACAATAAATTCACCAAACAGAAGGAGAGATCAGCAGACATGCAACACCTGGGGATCCTGGGTAAGTTGTAGTATAAAGGGTTTGGTTCTGGGTAAGTTGTAGTATAAAGGGTTTGGTTCTGGGTATGTTGTAGTAGAAAGGGTTTGGTTCTGGGTATGTTGTAGTAGAAAGGGTTTGGTTCTGGGTATGTTGTAGTAGAAAGGGTTTGGTTCTGGGTATGTTGTAGTAGAAAGGGTTTGGTTCTGGGTATGTTGTAGTATAAAAGGTTTGGTTCTGGGTAAGTTGTAGTGACATATGGAATTTGAATGTCCTTTTGTTTTTGGGCTAATGTCCATCCTTGAATAGTTTTATGAGACGTCTGTTAAAATCAATGGTCTTTCATTGTTTTAATTGCCATACTTTACATCCCCGGGACCAAGCACTGACTTTACATTATTTACATTTAGAATCGTATTAAACTGACCTGTTATGAATCCTGATCGATGACCCCTCTGGTTTCTTTCCCCAGGCCCTATGATCCATGCAGACGTTGGTGACAAAGTGAACATAGTCTTCAAGAACATGGCCACAAGAACTTACTCTATTCACGCCCACGGGGTGAAGACGGACGTTCCACAGGTCAAAGAAACTAAGCCAGGTAAAATAAACAACACCCATAAGACATTGGATTTGACCAGCTAGTGTTATAGACATTGGATTTGACCGGCTAGTGCTATAGACATTGGATTTGACCGGCTAGTGTTATAGACATTGGATTTGACCGGCTAGTGTTATAGACATTGGATTTGACCGGCTAGTGTTATAGACATTGGATTTGACCGGCTAGTGTTATAGACATTGGATTTGACCGGCTAGTGTTTTAGACATTGGATTTGACCGGCTAGTGTTATAGACATTGGATTTGACCGGCTAGTGTTATAGACATTGGATTTGACCGGCTAGTGTTATAGACATTGGATTTGACCGGCTAGTGTTATAGACATTGGATTTGACCGGCTAGTGTTATAGACATTGGATTTGACCGGCTAGTGTTATAGACATTGGATTTGACCGGCTAGTGTTATAGACATTGGATTTGACCGGCTAGTGTTATAGACATTGGATTTGACCGGCTAGTGTTATAGACATTGGTTTTGACCAGCTAGTGTTATAGACATTGGATTTGACCGGCTAGTGTTATAGACATTGGTTTTGACCAGCTAGTGTTATAGACATTGGTTTTGACCAGCTAGTGTTATAGACATTGGATTTGACCGGCTAGTGTTATAGACATTGGATTTGACCAGCTAGTGATATGTAGTAGTTTCAAAAGCATTGATATTTTATTACTATGGACTACTCTTATATAGATTTCAGGACCCTGTTCTATAGAATAACAACTTTGTAGTGAGTGAGAGTTAGAGTTTCCTAAAGCAGAGTTGTCCCATACAGGTGAAACACAGACATACACATGGTACGTCCCCAAGACAGCTGGGCCTACAGACAAACAGGAGTCATGCAGTGTGGGAGCATATTACTCCACAGTCAACGTCAACAAGGTAATGAGATACCACAAACTGATCAGGGCCTCGTTTCCCAGAGCCTTTCGTAGCGTTGAGATCATCGTTAGAACCTTCTAACAATGTATCTTTAGTAGTTTTTTTTGGTTCGCCAGGACCATTTACAGTTGAGCTCGCTCAGTTTAGCGCAATGCTGATTGGCTATTATTTTATACTTTTTATTTTTTTATCAAGGGAGGCCAAATGCTCGCTGGCTTGCCTTACATTCAGTGCTACAGGCGGCAACAATGTCATACTCTTTTTGACCAGACAGCATCAGATAGATAGGCAACACATACAGAGACAGAGGGGTCACTCTGATGAGAAACATTCAGCTTCTTTGAAATTGAAGGAAAATTATGAAACACAAAAATGAAAAGATAAATTATTGTATATGTTTTTTATTGGTTCCCTTGGCATCCACGAATACATGCTACTGCTTATTATACCTCAGTGATTCAGCCCCATTCAGCAATATGGCCCGCTTCAAATTCAAATACTTAATGCACCATCGGGAGTTTTCCATACGAATACCACAGTTAGAACAATAAGCCAGATGTTTCACCAGATGGATAAATCTAAATCATCCATTTGGTTCCACTCACCACCAAATGTGGTGATGAGAGGAAGGCCAGTGGCTGGTAGTGAGAGAAGATGGAGTGAGATGGATTTTGGCCGACAAATGCAAATGTTCTCACCGCGATTAAACGTTTGACCTCAATACAGCTTTCTGTTCCCAAAACTACAATCTGTTTTATTTTTATAGAAAGAGTGCCAAGGCGAATTGAGTTATTGCACAAGCGCACCTCAGAAATACGCAAATACTTGCTCTAACGCACCAAAAGGGTCTCACTAGCTCGTGCTTGTCTCTGTCCACCTCCTTACTTGTTCTGCCCATGTTTCATTTGCTCCCATTGGAAACGACAGGCTCTGGTCTATTTTGGGTTATCTATGAAAATCTTTGGGAATACGTGGATGAAGTCAGCGCTATCACTATCTACTGATTTTAATGTCTATGAAGCAATATGGCGATCTTCAAATTCAAAATTGATGTACCTAACCCTCAAAAGCCTATTTGCAGCAATGATGTACCTAACCCTCAAAAGCCTATTTGCAGCCATAGGCGGTAATATCTCTCTAGGTGCTAATCCGTAGTCAATTATTGAGGAATAATTACAATGTTAAAGTAAGATTTGAATGGAGGATGCTGATCCGAGCGCAGCTTTGTTTTTCCTTCGACCATATCAGTATCGAGACACGGTCTAATGATGCACTTAACGAACGTTCTCCGCTACGTGCTTGTTTGGGAAACACTTAAAAAGTTGCCTCGTAAATAACGGTGCATCTGATAATCGTAATGCTTAAGTTACATCATACCCCTGCACATCGACTCGGGGTACCCCGTGTATATAGCCAAGTTACCGTTAGTCATAGCGTATTTATGCCTTTTTTTCTTTTCTTCTTCTATTCTATTTTTCTCTCTGCATTGTTGGGAAGGGCCCGTATGGAAACATGGCACTGTTAGTCTACATCTGTTGTTTACGAAGCATGTGACAAATACATTTGATTTGACATCGCAACTAGAAAACGAGGCCCAGTTCTACTGGTCTCTACCAATGACTTATATAAACATGTTATATTAATACATACACCGAGTATACCAAATACATACACCGAGTATACCAAACATTATGACATTGCAACTAGAAAACGGGAATACCAATTACTTATATAAACATGTTATATAAATACATGCACTGAGTATACCAAACATTAAAAAAAAAAAACACCCACCACCACCACCACATATACACCACCACCACCACCACATATACACTACATGACCAAAAGTATGTGGACACCTGCTTGTCCAACATCTCATTCCAAAATCATGGGAATTAATATGGCGTTGGTCCCCCCTTTGCTGCTAAACAGCCTCCACTCTTCTGGGAAGGCTTTCCACTAGATGTTGGAACATTACTGCAGGGACTTGCTTACATTCAGCCACAAGAGCATTAGTGAGGTCGGGCACTGATGTTGGGCGATTAGGCCTGGCTCACAGTTGGCGTTCCAATTCATCCCAAAGGTGTTTGATGGGGTTGAGGTCAGGGCTTTGTGCAAGCCAATCAAGTTCTTCCACACTGATCTCAACAAACCATTTCTGTATGGACCTCGCTTTGTGCACGGGGGCATTGACACGCTGAAATAGGAAAGGGCCTTCCCCAAGCTGTTGCCATAAAGTTGAAAGCACAGAATCGTCTACAATGTCATTGTACGCTGTGGCGTTAAGATTTCCCTTCGCTGGAACTAAGGGGCCTAACCCGAACCATGAAAAACAGCCCCAGACCATTATTCCTCCTCCACCAAACTTTACAGTTGGCACTATGCATTGGTGCAGATAGCGTTCTCCTGGCATCCGCCAAACCCAGATTTGTCCCTCAGACTACCAGATGGTGAAGGGTGATTCATCACTACGCATTTCCACTGCTCCCGAGTCCAATGGCGGCGAGCTTAACACCACTCCAGCCAACGCTTGGCATTGCGCATGGTGATCTTAGGCTTGTGTGCAGCTGCTCGGCCATGGAAACCCATTTCATGAAGCTCCTGACAAACAGTTATTGTGCTGATGTTGCTTCCAGAGGCAGTTTGGAACCCGGTAGTGAGTGTTGCAACAGAGGACAGACGATTTTCACACGCTTCAGCACTCGGCGGTCCCGTTCTGTGAGCTTGTGTGGCCTACCACTTCACGGCTGAGCCGTTGTTGCTCCTAGACGTTTCCACTTCATAATAACAGCACTTACAGTTGACCGGGGCATCTCTAGCAGGGCAGATATTTCACGAACTGACTTGTTGGAAAGGTGCCACCCTATGACAGTGCCACGTTGAAAGTCACTGAGCTCTTTAGTTAGGCCATTCTACTGCCAATGTTTGTCTATGGAGATTGCGTGGCTGTGTGCTCGATTTTATACACCTGTCAGCAATCGGTGTGCCTGAAATAGCAGAATCCACTAATTTGAAGGGGTGTCCACATACTTTTGTATATATAGTGTACATATATATATATATATACACAGTGAGGGAAAAAAGTATTTGATCCCCTGCTGATTTTGTACGTTTGCCCACTGACAAAGACATGATCAGTCTATAATTTTAATGGTAGGTTTATTTGAACAGTGAGAGACAGAATAACAACAAAAAAATCCAGAAAAACATATGTCAAAAATGTTATAAATTGATTTGCATTTTAATGAGGGAAATAAGTATTTGACCCCTCTGCAAAACATGACTTAGTACTTGGTGGCAAAACCCTTGTTGGCAATCACAGAGGTCAGACGTTTCTTGTAGTTGGCCACCAGGTTTGCACACATCTCAGGAGGGATTTTGTTCCACTCCTCTTTGCAGATCTTCTCCAAGTCATTAAGGTTTCGAGGCTGACGTTTGGCAACTCGAACCTTCAGCTCCCTCCACAGATTTTCTATGGGATTAAGGTCTGGAGACTGGCTAGGCCACTCCAGGACCTTAATGTGCTTCTTCTTGAGCCACTCCTTTGTTGCCTTGGCAGTGTGTTTTGGGTCATTGTCATGCTGGAATACCAATCCACGACCCATTTTCAATGCCCTGGCAGAGGGAAGGAGGTTCTCACCCAAGATTTGATGGTACATGGCCCCGTCCATCGTCCCTTTGATGCGGTGAAGTTGTCCTGTCCCCTTAGCAGAAAAACACCCCCAAAGCATAATGTTTCCACCTCCATGTTTGACGGTGGGGATGGGGTTCTTGGGGTCATAGGCAGCATTCCTCCTCCTCCAAACACGGCGAGTTGAGTTGATGCCAAATACCTTGATTTTGGTCTCATCTGACCACAACACTTTCACCCAGTTCTCCTCTGAATCATTCAGATGTTCATTGGCAAACTTCAGACGGGCCTGTATATGTGCTTTCTTGAGCAGGGGGACCTTGCGGGCGCTGCAGGATTTCAGTCCTTCACGGCGTAGTGTGTTACCAATTGTTTTCTTGGTGACTATGGTCCCAGCTGCCTTGAGATCATTGACAAGATCCTCCTGTGTAGCTCTGGGCTGATTCCTCACCGTTCTCATGATCATTGCAACTCCACGAGGTGAGATCTTGCATGGAGCCCCAGGCCGAGGGAGATTGACAGTTCTTTTGTGTTTCTTCCATTTGCAAATAATCGCACCAACTGTTGTCACCTTCTCACCAAGCTGCTTGGCGATGGTCTTGTAGCCCATTCCAGCCTTGTGTAGGTCTACAATCTTGTCCCTGACATCCTTGGAGAGCTCTTTGGTCTTGGCCATGGTAGAGAGTTTGGAATCTGATTGATTGATTGCTTCTGTGGACAGGTGTCTTTTATACAGGTAACAAACTGTGATTAGGAGCACTCCCTTTAAGAGTGTGCTCCTAATCTCAGCTTGTTACCTATATAAAAAGACACCTGGGAGCCAGAAATCTTTCTGATTGAGAGGGGGTCAAATACTTATTTCCCTCATTAAAAAATGCAAATCAATTTATAACATTTTTGACATGCGTTTTTCTGGATTTTTTTGTTGTTATTCTGTCTCTCACTGTTCAAATAAACCTACCATTAAAATTATAGACTGATCATTTCTTTGTCAGTGGACAAACGTACAAAATCAGCAGGGGATCAAATACTTTTTTCGCTCACTGTACATACATACACTACCGGTCAAAAGTTTTAGAACACCTACTCATTCAAGGGTTTTTCTTTATTTTGACTATTTTCTACATTGTAGAATAATAGTGAAGACATCAAAACTATGAAATAACACATATGGAATCATGTAGTAACCAAAAAAGTGTTAAATAAATCAAAATATATTTTATATTTGAGATTCTTCAAATAGCCACCCTTTGCCTTGATGACAGCTTTGTGCACTCTTGGCATTCTCTCAACCAGCTTCATGAGCTAGTCACCTGGAATGCATTTCAATTAACAGGTGTGCCTTCTTAAAAGTTAATTTGTGGAATTTCTTTCCTTCTTAATGCGTTTGAGCCAATCAGTTGTGTTTTGACAAGGTAGGGGGGTATACAGAAGATAGCCCTATTTGGTTAAAGACCAAGTCCATATTATGGCAATAACAGCTCAAATAAGCAAAGAGAAACAACAGTCCATCATTACTTTAATGAAGGTCAGTCAATACGGAAGCTTTCAAGAACTTTGAACGTTTCTTCAAGTGCCGTCGCAAAAAACATCAAGCGCTATGATGAAACTGGCTCTCATGAGGACCACCACATGAATGGAAGACCCAGAGTTACCTCTGCTGCAGAGGATACGTTCATTAGAGTTACCAGCCTCAGAAATTGCAGCCCAAATAAATGCTTCACAGAGTTCAAGTAACAGACACATCAACATCAACTGTTCAGAGGAAACTGTGTGAATCAGGTCTTTATGGTCGAATTGCTGCAAAGAAACCACTACTAAAGGACACCAATAAGAAGAAGAGACTTGCTTGGGCCAAGAAACACGAGCAATGGACATTAGACTGGAGATAATTTGTCCTTTGGTCTGGAGTCCAAATTGGAGATTTTTGGTTCCAACCGCAGTGTCTTTGTGAGACGCAGTGTGGGTGAACGGATGATCTCCGCATGTGTATTTCCCACCGTAAAGCATGGAGGAGGTGGTGTTATGCTTTTCTGGTGACACTGTCTGTGATTTATTTAGAATTCAAGGCACACTTAACCAGCATGGCTACCACATCATTCTGCAGTGATACGCCATCCTATCTGGTTTGGGCTTAGTGGGACTATCATTTGTTTTTCAACACGACAATGACCCAACACACCGCCAGGCTGCGTAAGGGCTATTTTACCAAGAAGGAGAGTGATGGAGTGCTGCATCAGATGACCTGGCCTTCACAATCACCCGACCTCAACCAAATTGAGATGGTTTGGGATGAGTCGGACCGCAGAGTGAAGGAAAAGCAGCCAACAAGTGCTCAGCATATGTGGGAACTCCTTCAAGACGGTTGGGAAAGCATTCCAGGTGAAGCTGGTTGAGAGAATGCCAAGAGTGTGCAAAGCTGTCATCAAGGCAAAGGGTGGCTATTTGAAGAATCTCAAATATAAAATATATTTTGATTTGTTTAACACTTTTTTTGGTTACTACATGATTCCATATGTGTTATTTCATAGTTTTGATGTCTTCAATATTATTCTACAATGTAAAAAATAGTCAAAATAAAGAAAAACCCTTGAATGAGTAGGTGTTCTAAAACATTTGACCGGTAGTGTACATACACACATGTTAAAACACATATTTACATACATCATTGGTCTCTACCCCCCCAGGACCTGTACAGTGGTCTAATTGGTCCCCTAGTGATATGTACGCGGAGCTATGCGAGGACGTTTGGACTGAAGAAGGAAGTGGAGGAGTTTGCGCTCCTCTTCATGGTGTTCGATGAGAACGAGTCCTGGTACCTGGACGACAACATCAAAACAAACATCAAGACCCCCTCCAGGAACATCAAAGAGGACGAGGATTTCATCGAGAGCAATAAAATGCATGGTGAGGCTGTGGGGGAAAGAGGGGTGTAGGTTATTTTACCACTCTTAATAGGAAAGCATTTGCTTAATGATTTCTGAAGCATTTATATTAGGCCTTATAAAGGATTTATGAAGCCTTTCGTAATTAGGCCTTAAAAAGTGCTTGTTTGTTTGTTTGAAGTGGGACCAGGGCCTAGTCACAAAGCGTCTCAGAGTAGTAGTGCTGATCTAGGACCAGTTTAGGCTTTTAGATCATAGTGAGTAAGATTATATAGACGGGGGGGGGGGATCTGATCCTAAATCAGTACACCTACTATGAGACTCTTGATAAATACTGCCCCGGATAAATTGACCCGGCACTGACACTTCTGTGTGTCTCTGCTGCAGGCATCAACGGGCAGCTGTATGGAAACCTGCTGGGACTGAATATGGAAGTGGGGGACAAGGTGTACTGGTACCTGATGGGGATGGGTAACGAGGTGGACCTCCACACTGCCCACTTCCACGGGCACAGCATCGACTATAAGGTAAGGTCCCATGTGACCATATTTAAAAAGTCAAAAACCCGTTAGGTGTACATTTCCTGAAAACGTTCAAAGCAGCATAACTTTACCTCTAATTTAAGTGTATGAAGCTCTGAATCATCAGAATTTTTATGAAAACAGAACATTGAATTTTGTATGCATACGCTTTATCTAAGGAACGCACAGGGCGTGTAGACTTTTGGGGCTCAATTCAAATCTGCGCTACAGCACGATAGAAATTTAAAAAGGCAATGTTCACGCATTAGCGGAGACTGCATTCACGGTAAACGCTGCATAGGACGGCTCAATCGGAAATTACCTTTAAATTCCAATCACGCTATAACGCTGAACTTCCACCCTACGGATTGAATCAAGCCCTTGTTCTTCTAGCCCAGGAATAATACATCTGAATCAACTCATGGTACATACATTCTCTGGTCCTGTGTTCCCCAGCTGAGTGGAGAGTCCCACCGTACAGACGTGATTGGCCTGTTCCCAGGCACCTTCCAGACGGTGAAGATGAAGCCTAAGTACCCTGGCTCTTGGCTGCTGCACTGCCACGTCGCAGACCACATCAAGGCCGGCATGGTGACTGTCTACACAGTCACTGAGAAAGGTGAGGAGTGTGTGTGGGTTGTGTTCACTGTGTGTGAAAAGTGTGTGTGTGTGTGTGTGTGTGTGTGTGTGTGTGTGTGTGTGTGTGTGTTTACTCTATAATTTTGCTGTTACATTATACAACTAACCTCTGTGTGTTTTTGTGTCTTCAGAAAAGAAGGGCTTTTTTGGATGAACACGGAGCATAAAACTTCATTAAAAACACAGAAACAGCAAAGAAAAGCTACGTACATCTTCAGTAATTACACATTGACCTCGTATTCCACACAAGGAGCACAGTGACCACTGACCACAAACTGAATGCATGAATTAACTAAAATGGCTTTAATACAGGGTTTAAGCAATGAGCAATGTCTAATGTCAATGCTCTAAAATCAATTTTGAATTAAAACAAATATAAAATCCTCCCTGATGTTGTTTCTAATGTTGTCCAACATTGGCACAAACCGACAGTGTCTAAGGATTTACAGAGAACGGCGCAACAAACAAAAAACATCCAGTCAGCAGCAGTCCTGTGGGTGAAAACATCTCGTTGATGAGAGAGGTCGAAGGAGAATGGCAAGAATGGTGCAAGCTAACAGGCGGGCCACAAACAGACAAATAACGGTGCAGTAAAACAGTGGTGTGCAGAACGGCATCTCGGAACGCACAACTCGTCGGTCCTTGTCACGGATGGGCTATTGCAGCAGACGACCACACTGGGTTCCACTCCTATCAGCTAAAGACAAGAAGCAGCAGCTCCAGTGGACACGCGATCACCAACACTGGACAATTGAGGAGTGGAAAAACATTGCCTGGTCCGACGAATCCCGGTTCCTGTTGCGTCATGCTGATGGCAGTCAGGATTTGGCGTAAGCAGCATGAGTCCATGGACCAATCTTGCCTGGTGTCAACGGTACAGGCTGGTGGCGGAGGTATACCGCCGTCCAATCTGCAGCAACTGTGTGATGCCATCTCGTCAGCATGGACCAACATCCCAGTGGAACCTTTCCGACATGTCGAATCCATGCCCCGAAGAATTCAGGCTGTTCTGGAAGCAAAGGGGGGTCCGACACGGTATTAGATAGGTGTACCTAATAAACTGGCCAGTGAGTGTATACTTCAATATATTGCTAATGTGTTTGTGAAAGGAGCAGAACCAACATGAAATGTTTTTAGAGAGCATTTATTAAGGCAGCGAAAAAATTAAATAAAACGATCAAAGCAAAACATTTCAACACTGGGAATAGAATGAACACCGGGTTTCACAGTAGTGAGGTCACAGCTTTCAGAGAAGCTTCCTATCGCTTCACCCAATGAACACCAGAAAAGCCAGACCAGTCCAGTGTATAAGTCAACATCCAGTTCCTAATACTCAGTAATAAAGAAAAGGTCTCACAGTGATTCAGGGGTGTCTACAAGCCCACACAGAAGAGGACTTGTACCCTCAGGGTATGACTAGCAACGTGACGTCAATACTTCCTTACAGAAATAGAAAAAGTGAGGTCAGAAAAATCAGGATTTCCTTATTAAATCAGAAAATAATCATATCTCTGCACAGCAAAATTCTCTGTTCACATTCATTTGACTAATAGGACTACAGACGGTGGTTTTGTATGGGTACCGTTTTCATAAGGCTCTACAGTAGTAGTGTTTTGAGAAGCTCACTACAATCTGTAAGTGGTTGATTGTCCAGCACGGTCCATGTTTAGGATCCTCCATAGAAATAGAATCAGTAGAAGGGACACTTCCATTCAAACCAGTGGTCCGTTGCAGGTGCATCAGTTGCTGTACTGGGCGTACCATTTGGAATGTGTGCTGAAAATGGACACTAACTAACCGGTTCTACGTAGGCAAACATGTCAAATTCTACTAAATCTGCCATATTGGATGGAGCAGGAAATAAAACAGTGGCTTTCAGAGCTACTGTATGTCTGTTCTACTAATTGTAATTCTACGGCCCGTTTCTCTGGCTGCACTCCAGCAGGTGAGGCAGGAAGAAGTGGGCCGTCCCGTCATCAGGCAACAGGTCCAGCAACTCCAGGGGGTTCAGCTCCATGGCAACCACCACCAGCGTTTCTGTTGTCAGGGAAAATGCAGATGTTATGGCCGAAACTCTCTGAATATTGAAGGGGCAATCTGCAATTGATACTATACATACAGTTTTATACTTTTAAATGAATTATATTAATCCAATGATTCTTGAAGAATCTATACTGAACAAAAATAAACCCAACATGCAACAATTAACGATTTTACGGAGTTACAGTTCATATAAGGAAATCAGTCAATTGAAATAAATTCATTAGGCCCTAATCTATGGATTTCACATGACTGGGCAGGGGCGGAGCCATGGCTGAGCCTGGGAGGGCATATGCCTGGGAGCCAGGCCCAGTCAATCAGAATTAGTTTCTCCCCACAAAAGGGATTTATTACAGACAGAAATACTCCTCAGTTTCATCAGCTGTCCGGGGTGGCTGGTCTTTAACGATCCTATAGGTGAAGAAGCCAGATGTGGAGGTCCTGGGCTGGGGTGGTTACGCGTGGTCTGCGGTTGTGAGGCCAGTTGGACGTACTGCCAAATTCTCTAAAACGATGTTGGAGGCGGCTTATGGTAGAGAAATTAACATTAAATTCTCTGGCAAAAGCTCTGGTGGACATTCCTGCAGTCAGCAAACCAATTGTGGTATTGTGTTGTGTGATACAACTGCATATTTTAGAGTGGCCTTTTGTTGTCCCCAGCACAAGGTGCACCTGTGTAATGATCATGCTGTTTAATCAGCTTCTTGATATGCCACACCTGTCAGGTAAATGGATTATCTTGGCAAATGAGAAATTCTCACTAACAGGGATGTAAACAAATTTGTGCACAACATTTGAGAGAAATAAGCTTTTTTGTGCTTATGGAACATTTCTGGGATCTTTTATTTCAGCTCATGAAACCAACACTTTACATGTTGTTTATATTTTGGTTCAGTGTATTACATCTATAAACCACATGATCTTAGTTCAACTGTTGTAACCAATCAGAACCCCAAATATAAGCTTGTTTTACTCCACTGTTTGTAAACAATGTCATTGTTAAACACTGTATAGCCTCAAAACATATTTAAAACTATAAAATGTTGATATCATGGATGGTCAGTCCTTGCATCCATAACTCTAATCATTTGAGACTGGTTATACTTATCCAGCCCCATCCCTAAGCATGTTACCCAAAACAGTGGTGGGGTATGCTTTGTTATTGTTTGAACTGCAAATTGCCCCTTTAACCACAGCAAAGGAGGTGACATTCTGGAGTTAAACCTTATGCTTGAAACACAGGCTAGAGTCTAACGGTGAAACTATACTGACACCGTGACGAGAGCGTCCCGTCATCTCCCTCATCACGAGAGCGCCCCGTCATCTCCCTCATCACGAGAGCGTCCCGTCATCTCCCTCATCACGAGAGCGTCCCGTCATCTCCCTCATCACGAGAGCGTCCCGTCATCTCCCTCATCACGAGAGCGTCCCGTCACCTCCCTCATCACGAGAGCGTCCCGTCATCTCCCTCATCACGAGAGCGTCCCGTCACCTCCCTCATCACGAGAGCGTCCCGTCATCTCCCTCATCACGAGAGCGTCCCGTCATCTCCCTCATCACGAGAGCGTCCCGTCATCTCCCTCATCACGAGAGCGTCCCGTCATCTCCCTCATCACGAGAGCGTCCCGTCATCTCCCTCATCACGAGAGCGTCCCGTCATCTCCCTCATCACGAGAGCGTCCCGTCATCTCCCTCATCACGAGAGCGTCCCGTCATCTCCCTCATCACGAGAGCGTTCCGTCATCTCCCTCATCACGAGAGTGCCCCGTCATCTCCCTCATCACGAGAGCGTCCCGTCATCTCCCTCATCACGAGAGCGTCCCGTCATCTCCCTCATCACGAGAGCGTCCCGTCATCTCCCTCATCACGAGAGCGTTCCGTCATCTCCCTCATCACGAGAGCGTCCCGTCATCTCCCTCATCACGAGAGCGTCCAAAATCTGCTTCTTGTGATATGCTGATAGAATGGAAATGCCCCGCCTACATTTCGGCCACACATCTCGTAATGGGAGGATATTTGCATGTTTGTTGTAATTAAAATGATTTGAAGTAGTTATATCAGCGTTTAGATTATTATTATTTTTTTTACAGAAGCCTAAAATGCAATACCAAACCTTTCAATGTGTGCAGGGTGATTTTTGCTATTTTCCTACTTAGTTTTATGATTATTGAGATTATTTGTGAATTTATATGTGATATTATGTGCTTATTTTCTGTGTAGCTACAGCTCTGCAACGCTGGCGAGGAAAATAGACTGGAAGCGTAAAACTACACTGATTCAAGCGAGCCTCGCTTCGCAGACGACAAACTGCTTTCGCGTCCGGTATAGCATGTCTCATAGATCACAGTGAGTTGTTAAACTGCAGTTCACGTTACGGAGACGTGACGGTGACAGTGTAGTTTGGCCGTGAGTGTACCTTTGAGTGCAGACAGTAGGATGGCGTTCTCGCCCCGTGTTGCTCTGGTTCTCTCACACAGCTCAGGGAACAGCTTCTGCCACCACAGAGCCTGAACGAAAACACATGAATCCATTAGAAAGAGCTACACTATAGAACCATTGAAATAAAAAAGGCAACGTTCCCGTGTTTTCGCGGAGACTGCATTCACTGTAAACGCAGCGTATGTTTTCTCAATCTGAAATGACCTTTAAAATTGCGCTATTACGCAGACCTTCCGCGCTACGGATTGAATCCAGCCCTTAGTATTCAGAGCGTAGGATGGAGGCTAGAAGTTATGAGGATTTAAGGTTGTGCAAGTACACGCACAGTGTGAGTTCAACAGTCGGGTTAGAGGAGTCGGGGCATGTTTCACAGAAGGATGACAGTTACAGAGTACCCACCATTTTGTTGTTCTGCAGCTCGTGGTTAGCGTAAGGGATGATGGCCTGAGGACAGCGGTCCAGCAGCCTCTCCATGGAGCTCTCGTGGCGGCCCAGCTTGGTGGCACAGAGCACGTGCACACTGAGCCCCGCGTTGTCCCCGTCTGGCAGCTGCTCCAACAGGGGCAGGATGGACGACACGTCCAGGGTGGGGCCGCACAGCAGGGACTGGATGGGTCATTGTTTGTTCACCATAGTGGTACATTTACATGTAAGGGTTAAAAAAAAGCTTTATTTTACAAGTTGATTGGTTGGTTGATTGATTCCATGTCTGATTGATAAATAGCACGCGCATGATGTAGCGAGACTGACCTGTAGTTTGTGGAGGTCCTCTTGGTCATCTGGAATGATGTTGAAGTGAGCTGGAGTTAGGATGCTGACCCAGGGATACAACACGCCGTAGTGAGAACACCAGTTGATCTACAACACAGAAACAGTCACCCAGGGATACAACACGCCGTAGTGAGAACACCAGTTGATCTACAACACAGAAACAGTCACCCAGGGATACAACACGCCGTAGTGAGAACACCAGTTGATCTACAACACAGAAACAGTCACCCAGGGATACAACACGCCGTAGTGAGAACACCAGTTGATCTACAGACAGAAACAGTCACCCAGGGATACAACACGCCGTAGTGAGAACACCAGTTGATCTACAACACAGAAACAGTCACCCAGGGATACAACACGCCGTAGTGAGAACACCAGTTGATCTACAGACAGAAACAGTCACCCAGGGATACAACACGCCGTAGTGAGAACACCAGTTGATCTACAGACAGAAACAGTCACCCAGGGATACAACACGCCGTAGTGAGAACACCAGTTGATCTACAACACAGAAACAGTCACCCAGGGATACAACACGCCGTAGTGAGAACACCAGTTGATCTACAACACAGAAACAGTCACCCAGGGATACAACACGCCGTAGTGAGAACACCAGTTGATCTACAGACAGAAACAGTCACCCAGGGATACAACACGCCGTAGTGAGAACACCAGTTGATCTACAACACAGAAACAGTCACCCAGGGATACAACACGCCGTAGTGAGAACACCAGTTGATCTACAACACAGAAACAGTCACCCAGGGATACAACACGCCGTAGTGAGAACACCAGTTGATCTACAACACAGAAACAGTCACCCAGGGATACAACACGCCGTAGTGAGAACACCAGTTGATCTACAGACAGAAACAGTCACCCAGGGATACAACACGCCGTAGTGAGAACACCAGTTGATCTACAACACAGAAACAGTCACCCAGGGATACAACACGCCGTAGTGAGAACACCAGTTGATCTACAACACAGAAACAGTCACCCAGGGATACAACACGCCGTAGTGAGAACACCAGTTGATCTACAACACAGAAACAGTCACCCAGGGATACAACACGCCGTAGTGAGAACACCAGTTGATCTACAACACAGAAACAGTCACCCAGGGATACAACACGCCGTAGTGAGAACACCAGTTGATCTACAGACAGAAACAGTCACCCTGGGATACAACACGCCGTAGTGAGAACACCAGTTGATCTACAGACAGAAACAGTCACCCAGGGATACAACACGCCGTAGTGAGAACACCAGTTGATCTACAACACAGAAACAGTCACCCAGGGATACAACACGCCGTAGTGAGAACACCAGTTGATCTACAACACAGAAACAGTCACCCAGGGATACAACACGCCGTAGTGAGAACACCAGTTGATCTACAACACAGAAACAGTCACCCAGGGATACAACACGCCGTAGTGAGAACACCAGTTGATCTACAGACAGAAACAGTCACCCAGGGATACAACACGCCGTAGTGAGAACACCAGTTGATCTACAACACAGAAACAGTCACCCAGGGATACAACACGCCGTAGTGAGAACACCAGTTGATCTACAACACAGAAACAGTCACCCAGGGATACAACACGCCGTAGTGAGAACACCAGTTGATCTACAACACAGAAACAGTCACCCAGGGATACAACACGCCGTAGTGAGAACACCAGTTGATCTACAACACAGAAACAGTCACCCAGGGATACAACACGCCGTAGTGAGAACACCAGTTGATCTACAGACAGAAACAGTCACCCAGGGATACAACACGCCGTAGTGAGAACACCAGTTGATCTACAACACAGAAACAGTCACCCAGGGATACAACACGCCGTAGTGAGAACACCAGTTGATCTATAACACAGAAACAGTCACCCAGGGATACAACACGCCGTAGTGAGAACACCAGTTGATCTACAACACAGAAACAGTCACCCAGG
>NC_139993.1:62134001-62201501 GCF_964263955.1 Coregonus lavaretus | reverse complement strand
TTCCTGACATCCAATCCTAGTAAAAATTCCCCGTCTTAGGTCAGTTAGGATCACCACTTTATTTTAAGAATAATAGTAGAGAGTGATTTATGTCTGCTTTTATTTATTTCATCACATTCCCAGTGGGTCAAAAGTTGCACTCAATTAGTATTTGGTAGCATTGCCTTTAAAATTGTTTAACTTGGGTCAAATGTTTCGGGTAGCCTTCCACAAGCTTCCCACAATAAGTTGGGTGAATTTTGGTCCATTCCTCCTGACAGAGCTGGTGTAACTGAGTCAGGTTTGTAGGCCTCCTTGCTCGCACATGCTTTTTCAGTTCTGCCCACAAATGTTTTATAGGATTGAGGTCAGGGCTTTGTGATGGCCACTCCAATACCTTGAATTTGTTGTCCTTAAGCCATTTTGCCACAACTTTGGAAGTATGCTTGGGGTCATTGTCCATTTGGAAGACCCATTTGCGACCAAGCTTTAACTTCCTGACTGATGTCTTGAGATGTTGCTTCAATATATCCACATAATTTTCCATCCTCATGATGCCATCTATTTTGTGAAGTGCACCAGTCCCTCCTGCAGCAAAGCACCCCCACAGCATGATGCTGCCACCCCCGTGCTTCACGGTTGGGATGGTGTTCTTCGGCTTGCAAGCGCCCCCTTTTTCCTCCAAACATAACGATGGTCATTATGGCCAAACAGTTCTATTTTTGTTTCATCAGACCAGAGGACATTTCTCCAAAAAGTATGATCTTTGTCCCCATGTGCAGTTGCAAACCGTAGTCTGGCTTTTTTATGGCGGTTTTGGAGCAGTGGCTTCTTCCTTGCTGAGCGGCCTTTCAGGTTATGTCGATATAGGACTCGTTTTACTGTGGATATAGATACTTTTGTACCTGTTTCCTCCAGCATCTTCACAAGGTCCTTTGCTGTTGTTCTGGGATTGATTTGCACCAAAGTACGTTAATCTCTAGGAGACCGAACGGGTCTCCTTCCTGAGCGGTATGACGGCTGCGTGGTCCCATGGTGTTTATACTTGCGTACTATTGTTTGAACAGATGAATGTGGTACCTTCAGGCATTTGGAAATTGCTCCCAAGGATGAACAAGACTTGTGGAGGTCTACCATTTTTTTTCTGAGGTCTTGGCTGATATATTTTGATTTTCCCATGATGTCAAGCAAAGAGTTTGAAGGTAGGCCTTGAAATACATTCACAGGTACACCTCCAATTGACTCAAATTATGTCATTTAGCCTATCAGAAGATTCAAAAGCAATGACATCATTTTCTGGAATTTTCCAAGCTGTTTAAAGGCACAGTCAACTTCATGTATGTAAACTTCTGACCCACTGGAATTGTGATACAGTGAATTATAAATGAAATAATCTGTCTGTAAACAATTGTTGGAAAGATTACTTGTGTCATGCACAAAGTAGATGTCCTAACCGACTTGCCAAAACTATAGTTTGTTAACGAGAAATTATTGGAGTGGTTGAAAAACGAGTTTTAATGACTCCAACCTAAGTGTTGTACAAGGCCATTAATCAACAGGAAAACGCTCATCCAGATGCAGCGCTCCTAGTGGCCGAGGACTTTAATGCAGGGAAACTTAAATCTGTTCTACCTAATTTCTACCAGCATGTTAAATGTGCAACCAGAGGGAAAAAAACTCTAGACCACCTTTACTCCACACACAGAGACGCATACAAAGCTCTCCCTCGCCCTCCATTTGGCAAATCTGACCATAACTCTATCCTCCTGATTCCTGCTTATAAGCAAAAACTGAAGCAGGAAGCACCAGTGATTCGGTTAATAAAAAAGTGGTCAGATGACGCAGATGCTAAGCTACAGGACTGTTTTTCTAGCACAGACTGGAACATGTTACGGGATTCTTCAGACAGCATTGAGGAGTACACCACATCAGTCACTGGCTTCATCAATAAGTGCATCGATGATGTCGTCCCCACAGTGACCGTACGTACATACCCCAACCAGAAGCCATGGATTACAGGAAACATCCGCACTGAGCTAAAGGGTAGAGCTGCCGCTTTCAAGGAACGGGACTCTAACCCGGACGCTTATAAGAAATCCCGCTATGACCTCCGACGAACCATCAAACAGGCAAAGAGTCAATACAGGTCTAAGATTGAATCATACTACACTGGCTCTGACGCTCGTCGGATGTGGCAGGGCTTGAAAACTATTAGACTACAAAGGGAAGCACAGCCGCGAGCTGCCCAGTGACACAAGCCTACCAGACGAGCTAAACCACTTCTATGCTCGCTTCGAGGCAAGCAACACTGAAGCATGCATGAGAGCACCAGCTGTTCCGGATGACTATGTGATCACGCTCTCCGTAGCCGATGTGAGTAAGACTTTTAAGCAGGTCAACATTCACAAGGCCGCAGGGCCAGACGGATTACCAGGACGTGTACTCCGAGCATGTGCTGACCAACTGGCAAGTGCCTTCACTGACATTTTCAACATGTCCCTGACTGAGTCTGTAATACCAACATGTTTCAAGCAGACCACCATAGTCCCCGTGCCCAAGAACTCTAAGATAACCTGCCTAAATGACTACCGACCCGTAGCACTGACGTCTGTAGCCATGAAGTGCTTTGAAAGACTGGTCATGGCTCACATCAACAGCATAATCCCAGAAACCCTAGACCCACTCCAATTTGCATACCGCCCCAACAGATCCACAGATGATGCAATCTCTATCGCACTCCACACTGCCCTTTCCCACCTGGACAAGAGGAACACCTACGTGAGAATGCTATTCATTGACTACAGCTCAGCATTCAACACCATAGTGCCCTCTAAGCTCATCACTAAGCTAAGGATCCTGGGACTAAACACCTCCCTCTGCAACTGGATCCTGGACTTCCTGACGGGCTGCCCCCAGGTGGTAAGGGTAGGTAACAACACATCTGCCACACTGATCCTCAACACGGGGGCCCCTCAGGGGTGCGTGCTCAGTCCCCTCCTGTACTCTCTGTTCACCCATGACTGCATGGCCAGGCACGACTCCAACACCATCATTAAGTTTGCCGACGACACAACAGTGGTAGGCCTGATCACCGACAACGATGAGACAGCCTATAGGGAGGAGGTCAGAGATCTGGCCGTGTGGTGCCAGGACAACAACCTCTCCCTCAACGTGACCAAGACAAAGGAGATGATTGTGGACTACAGGAAAAAAAAGAGGACTGAGCACGCCCCCATTCTCATCGACGGGGCTGTAGTGGAACAGGTTGAGAGCTTCAAGTTCCTTGGTGTCCACATCACCAACGAACTATCATGGTCCAAACACACCAAGACAGTCGTGAAGAGGGCACGACAAAGCCTATTCCCCCTCAGGAGACTAAAAAGATTTGGCATGGGTCCTCAGATCCTCAAAAAATTCTACAGCTGCACCATCGAGAGCATCCTGACTGGTTGCATCACCGCCTGGTATGGCAACTGCTTGGCCTCCGACCGCAAGGCACTACAGAGGGTAGTGCGTACGGCCCAGTACATCACTGGGGCAAAGCTTCCTGCCATCCAGGACCTCTATACCAGGCGGTGTCAGAGGAAGGCCCTCAAAATTGTCAAAGACTCCAGCCACCCTAGTCATAGACTGTTCTCTCTGCTACCGCACGGCAAGCGGTACCGGAGTGCCAAGTCTAGGTCCAAAAGACTTCTCAACAGCTTCTACCCCCAAGCCATAAGACTCCTGAACAGCTAATCATGGCTACCCGGACTATTTGCACTGCCCCCCCACCCCATCCTTTTTACGCTGCTTCTACTCTGTTTAGTATTTATGCATAGTCACTTTAACTCTACCCACATGTACATATTACCTCAACTACCTCAACTAGCCGGTGCCCCCGCACATTGACTCTGCAACGGTACCCCCCTGTATATATAGCCTCCCTACTGTCACTTTATTTTACTGTATATATAGCCTCCCTACTGTCACTTTATTTTACTTCTGCTCTTTTTTTCTCAACACTTTTTTTGTTGTTGTTTTATTCTTACTTTTTTTGTTTAAAATACATGCACTGTTGGTTAAGGGCTGTAAGTAAGCATTTCACTGTAATGTCTGCACCTGTTGTATTCGGCGCATGTGACCAATAAAATTTGATTTGATTTGATTTGAAGTGTATGTAAACTTCCGACTTCAACTGTAGATGGTATCAAAATATAATTAAATAAAAAAATCCTTTGCCGCATTAACCAGTATACCTTAAAAATACAATATCATCACCCAACCCTAGATCAGATGTCTAACCATACAGTGAGGGAAAAAAGTATTTGATCCCCTGCTGATTTTGTACGTTTGCCCACTGTCAAAGAAATGATCAGTTTATAATTTTAAATGGTAGGTTTATTTGAACAGTGAGAGACAGAAAAACAACAAAAAAATCCAGAAAAACGCATGTCAAAAATGTTATAAATTGATTTGCATTTTAATGAGGGAAATAAGTATTTGACCCCTCTGCAAAACATGACTTAGTACTTGGTGGCAAAACCCTTGTTGGCAATCACAGAGGTCAGACGTTTCTTGTAGTTGGCCACCAGGTTTGCACACATCTCAGGAGGGATTTGGTCCCACTCCTCTTTGCAGATCTTCTCCAAGTCATTAAGGTTTCGAGGCTGACGTTTGGCAACTCGAACCTTCAGCTCCCTCCACAGATTTTATATGGGATTAAGGTCTGGAGATTGGCTAGGCCACTCCAGGACCTTAATGTGCTTCTTCTTCAGCCACTCCTTTGTTGCCTTGGCCGTCTGTTTTGGGTCATTGTCATGCTGGAATACCCATCCACGACCCATTTTCAATGCCCTGGCTGAGGGAAGGAGGTTCTTACCCAAGATTTGACGGTACATGGCCTAGTCCATCGTCCCTTTGATGCGGTGAAGTTGTCCTGTCCCCTTAGCAGAAAAACACCCCCAAAGCATAATGTTTCCACCTCCATGTTTGACGGTGGGCATGGTGTTCTTGGGGTCATAGGCAGCATTCCTCCTCCTCCGAACATGGCAAGTTGAGTTGATGCCAAAGAGCTCAATTTTGGTCTCATCTGACCACAACACTTTCACCCAGTTCTTCTCTGAATCATTCAGATGTTCATTGGCAAACTTCAGAAGGCCCTGTATATGTGCTTTCTTGAGCAGGGGGACGAGGTGAGATATTGCATGGAGCCCCAGGCCGAGGGAGATTGACAAACTTTTGTGTTTCTTCCATTTGCGAATAATCGCACCAACTGTTGTCACCTTCTCACCAAGCTGCTTGGCGATGGTCTTGTAGCCCATTCCAGCCTTGAGTAGGTCTACAATCTTGTCCCTGACATCCTTGGAGAGCTCTTTGGTCTTGGCCATGGTGGAGAGTTTGGAATCTGATTGATTGATTGCTTCTGTGGACAGGTGTCTTTTATACAGGTAACAAGCTGAGATTAGGAGCACTCCCTTTAAGAGTGTGCTCCTAATCTCAGCTCGTTACTTGTATAAAAGATACCTGGGAGCCAGAAATCTTTCTGATTGAGAGGGGGTCAAATACCTATTTCCCTCATTAAAATGCAAATCAATTGATACCATTTTTGACATGCATTTTTCTGGATTTTGTTGTTGTTATTCTGTCTCTCACTGTTCAAATAAACCTACCATTAAAATTATAGACTGATCATTTCTTTGTCAGTGGGCAAACGTACAAAATCAGCAGGGGATCAAATACTTTTCCCCCCCCTCACTGTAAATCTATAGCATTGCCTAAATTGGAATTGGTCCGATTTTGAAGCAGTATTTAGTTTGATTGGTGTCAATTGCAAAGGTATATTTCCTTTCTCATCAAGTGTGGCTCCAGCTATGACTACAGTGACTAAGTGTGAGTGAGCGAGAGACCTACGTGACCCTGCGTGCGGTCCTCTCTGTGTCCTCCCTGGTCTCCACATCTGCAGCGGTCAGCAGAACGATGTGGTGACGGTAATGACACAGAGCTTTCAGACCAATGAACAGCTGCATTCGCAGAGCACACATCTCCATGGTGATGGGAGGACAGGCCTGCACACACACACACACACACACACACACACACACACACACACACACACAGCAGTTACACTTGAGCGTCTTTTATTACCTGGTGGTTGTTTAGTTGGTGAAATTGTAATGACATTGTTATTACCTAACAATTACACTTTTGTATCTTTGGGATTGATTAAAAATAAAATCACATTGCTGTTACATGTCAAGTGGATATCCATTGAGAATGGTTTCTTGTAGATATTAAGGTCTTACTCTGGGAAACTGACGGGAGGGGCAGTAAGTAGCCACGCACAATGAAGATTCCACATTAAATCGAATTGGGCCTCCCAGCATGTGCAGACCAATCACATTACTGTAGAGCACTAAGATTCCATTTAGCCCCTCAATTACCATTCCAGAGAGACACTGCTGCCCTGTCTAACAAGGTGCTGCTCAGATTCCCACTGTGTCACTGTTGGACACGCATGCATGCATAGACACACACTGCGCAAAACAACGGGACTCTTGTGACCAGATGCAACTGTGCAAGTGGTTGCCATTTTGAGCCCTTTCAACCTCCAACATCTTTGTGAATGTAACGCAGCGACCTGAGCCAAGCAGACAGCCATCTGTATTTATGGAGAAGCTCTGGATCCACTCTAATGACTTCCTGTCTTATTGTGTAGCAGGGCCAATCGAGGCACAACCCAATCACACACAAGAGGGGAAGCCGAAGTCAAAGCATCCTTAAGATCAATAACGAAGATGTCCAAGGCATAGGGGTAGATATGGTGAAAATTCCACCAAGCCTGACGGATAGCAACAAGTTTTTCCGGTCCTCAGCTCTATAAAGCGCTCCCTCCTAGGGGTCCGGCCGTGGATCGATCTTTCCTCCATTAGCTAAGGGCAGTGGGGTGATCCTCACCTTCATGGTGGTGTCGATGTAAGGGTCCTCAGCTCTGGCTGCCACTGCTGTACACCTCACGGAGAAGCACTGGAGAGCATTCCTGACAAACACAGGTATAAATTAGGGCCCTGTGTTTTGTGAGATCATGTGACACGCCTGGATTCTGACCTTTATTTAAAGCTTTTTCATCAAACTGTCCCCCTTTCTTTTCATGTCAGATGGTCCAGCACCGTCCTCAGAAAATTGCTTTCATTTTAGGTGGAATTCTCATTTCTGGATCAGGCTTAAAATATAAAGATAAAATCTTGCTATGTCACATGATTGCGCAAACACAGTAGGGTTGGGCGGTATCCAGATTTTCATACTGTCATACAGTTTCTGTACCATACTGGGGTATACCAACTCAGTCGATATTTCGAAATATACTGTTTATACCATATACCGGGGTATCACCTAAGTCTAAAACACAGGGCCCTAAGTTAGATAAGACTACCTGTCTCATGGACTTCCTTTACCGTCTCTAGATGCCCCGCCCTGTCCTGTACTTACTTTGTGATGATGTGGAGGAAGAGGTCAGTGAGGACGGCCTGCTGGGCCTTCTCTGGATACTGATAGGCTGAGACCATCTGAACCCCGCCCCTCACGCTGTACAAGTAGCCCGTCTTGGGCAGCGAGAAGAAACAGAACACACACGTCGGCTCCACCCCTCTACCCCCCTCCACACACACTTCCTGGTTACCTGGTTGTCAGGGAGAGGAGACCAATGGAACAGAGAGGGATGAGACGTGAAAGGTGCTCCTACTTTACTTTAAGTGTCCCTCATACCTATGTATTTACACTACATGTTAGTTCCATAGGTAGGGAAAGAGACATGTATTTAGAGTAGGGACATTGAGGTTTCTGCATTATGATGCATTTACATGACACTGCAACATTCTATGGCCGCCATGTTTGCTACATTGTCTCACGTCAGATGGTGTCGCGCCTCCGCGATGCTCGTCCCTCAACCGATCTGTCTTGTAGGGCGTGAAACTGATAATCAAATTTGAATATTGACCATCCGCCATTCAGAAAATGAAAACATAGTCCCTAATTTCTGATATCACTGCGCTCTCATATGACTCTCCATGAAATAGGCAGAATAACTAGCTATCTAAATTACTACAAAACGTTGTGACAGTGATTTAATCATTTGCAATTGTGAGAAAATTAAAAACTAACAGGTGGTTATCTCCGGTACAAATTCTGTGCCAGGACGTTAGTCGCCAGTGCAGTGACTTGATTAGCTGTGTAGCTAACTGTTGTAGCTAGTTAGCTTACTGACACAGTTAGCTAGCTAGTCAGCTAGCTCTTCCTTCACTGACATAAAAAGCTTGCTTAGCCTGTTTAAATTACCCTGAAGTTGTAGACATGCAGCCCCACAACTAAGAAGAACTGACTTAACAGAAATCGGTCCGTAGATCAGCATGTTTCTCCGCAATCCTATCGTTGGGTCAGCTGAACATAGCAGCTAACTCATGAACAGCTGCTTCATGAAAACTCATAATAATGTGAGCATAATTAGCACTACTAGCTAACTACAGTAGCTTGCTAGCTAGCTTTTGTTGGAAGATTCAACATTGTGTGTGCAGCACTAAGTAGGTAGCTGGTTGGTTGGTTAGCAGCATCGTTTCAGCTAACGTTAGCAAGCTAATGTTAATGTTGGACAAATTTATGCTAGCATTCGTGCCCATTGTCAAACATTAGAAATACTGCTCATTGAAGCACAATAATCCTTAGTTAAATTGACATATTTATTGTTTTAGGTTGGATTAATTAAAAAGTTGAGGCAGAAATGGAGTTCAGCAATGTCAACTAGGTAAGACTTTTGAAATGTTAGACAGTACAAACTACTTTCGAGCTATCCATTACCCTTTGCGAGATATGAGACAGATCAGTGCAGGTGGAATCGGCGTGCTATCTGACGTAAGACAATGTGTTAGCTCAACATTAACATTACATGGGGAATATTTAAACAACGCTATGTAACTGTATGTCTAGAATTAGAACACTTAAATTCTAAAAGTTGGCCTAACTCTCTCTCTATACACACACATACATACACACACACACACACATACATACACACACACACACACACACACACACACACACACACAGTGGGGTAAAAAAGTATTTAGTCAGCCACCAATTGTGCAAGCAAATTGAGGGAAAAAAATCCAGAAAATCACATTGTAGGATTTTTAATGAATTTATTTGCAAATTATGGTGGAAAATAAGTATTTGGTCACCTACAAACAAGCAAGATTTCTGGTTCTCACAGACCTGTAACTTCTTCTTTAAGAGGCTCCTCTGTCCTCCACTCATTACCTGTATTAATGGCACCTGTTTGAACTTGTTATCAGTATAAAATACACCTGTCCACAACCTCAAACAGTCACACTCCAAACTCCACTATGGCCAAGACCAAAGAGCTGTCAAAGGACACCAGAAACAAAATTGTAGACCTGCACCAGGCTGGGAAGACTGAATCTGCAATAGGTAAGCAGCTTGGTTTGAAGAAATCAACTGTGGGAGCAATTATTAGGAAATGGAAGACATACAAGACCACTGATAATCTCCCTCGATCTGGGGCTCCACGCAAGATCTCACCCCGTGGGGTCAAAATGATCACAAGAACGGTGAGCAAAAATCCCAGAACCACACGGGGGGACCTAGTGAATGACCTGCAGAGAGCTGGGACCAAAGTAACAAAGCCTACCATCAGTAACACACTACGCCGCCAGGGACTCAAATCCTGCAGTGCCAGACGTGTCCCCCTGCTTAAGCCAGTACATGTCCAGGCCCGTCTGAAGTTTGCTAGAGTGCATTTGGATGATCCAGAAGAGGATTGGGAGAATGTCATATGGTCAGATGAAACCAAAATAGAACTTTTTGGTAAAAACTCAACTCGTCGTGTTTGGAGGACAAAGAATGCTGAGTTGCATCCAAAGAACACCATACCTACTGTGAAGCATGGGGGTGGAAACATCATGCTTTGGGGCTGTTTTTCTGCAAAGGGACTAGGACGACTGATCCGTGTAAAGGAAAGAATGAATGGGGCCATGTATCGTGAGATTTTGAGTGAAAACCTCCTTCCATCAGCAAGGGCATTGAAGATGAAACGTGGCTGGGTCTTTCAGCATGACAATGATCCCAAACACACCGCCAGGGCAACGAAGGAGTGGCTTCGTAAGAAGCATTTCAAGGTCCTGGAGTGGCCTAGCCAGTCTCCAGATCTCAACCCCATAGAAAATCTTCGGAGGGAGTTGAAAGTCTGTGTTGCCCAGCGACAGCCCCAAAACATCACTGCTCTAGAGGAGATCTGCATGGAGGAATGGGCCAAAATACCAGCAACAGTGTGTGAAAACCTTGTGAAGACTTACAGAAAACGTTTGACCTGTGTCATTGCCAACAAAGGGTATATAACAAAGTATTGAGAAACTTTTGTTATTGACCAAATACTTATTTTCCACCATAATTTGCAAATAAATTCATTAAAAATCCTACAATGTGATTTTCTGGATTTGTCTGTCATAGTTGACGTGTACCTGTGATGAAAATTACAGGCCTCTCTCATCTTTTTAAGTGGGAGAACTTGCACAATTGGTGGCTGACTAAATACTTTTTTCCCCCACTGTACATACATACATACATACATACATACATACATACATAGCTCTGGGCAGGGACAGTGTAATGAGGTTTTGACTCACTGGTGAACACAGGGTGGAACTGCAGGGAGTGCAGGCGGGTCTCCTCCACACTGCAGCCCTGGAAGAAGTCTGGAGCAAAACGCCTGGACAGGGGAGACTCAATATGATGAGACCAACACCTAGTACAACCACACACACACAGACGACACAGACACAGACACACACCTGTATAAGATATAGGTGATGGCGAGGTTGCCCCTGGCCTCACTCTCCATGCCGGTCCACTCCAGAGAGACCTTGAACCCACAGTCCTTGGCCCTGTCCCCCAGCAGCTCTTGGTGCTTAGGGAAAATGAAGAAGTCATCCTGATCATGGTGACCAGCCAGACCCTCTCTCCTCACCTCTGGGGAAAACAACACAGTCAGACAGAATATACAACCACACCATGTTTGGTGAAGTACTGTATGTAGTATCTGTAGCATCTGTAGCATCTGTTTTGACGTGTTACCCGTCTCGTTGTCCTGTTCTGCTCCAGTGATCATATCTTTGGGGACCAGACTGTGGTCCTGGGGCTTCTTGTCAGTTGACTTCTGGGTAGGGGCGGCACCAGGAAGTCTCTCCAGCTTGACCACCAGCACCTCCAGCTCTACCTGCAGGGCAATGTACCCTGCACATATCGCCACCTGCAGGCAGGGAGGGCAACGTTCATAAATACTATTACAGAATATTTTCTATGCAAAGTTTGCATGACAGAATAACCTTCCCTAACTTAGGAGCGGCAGGTAGCCTAGCGGTTAGTAAGGTGAGCCAGCAACCGGAGGGTTGCCAGTTCGAATCCCAGGTCAGACGGGAAAATAATTGGCGGGAAGTGAGCTGGCAACCGGAGGGTATCAAATCCTAGATGCCATTGCCTGCTTTTGTGCCCTGGAGCAAGGCACTAAATCCCCTGCACCTCTCTAAAACCTGTATATGTATTTGGTACATGGTATTTTATTAGGATCCCCATTAGCTGTTGTGAAAGCAGCAGCTACTCTTCCTGGGGTCCACACAGAACATGAATGGACAAGAACAGCTCAAGGACAGAACTACAAACATTTGCATGTCAATACATACAAACTATCTAGGTCAAGTAGGGGAGAGGCGTTGTGCTGTGAGGTGTTGCTTTATCGTTTTTTTTTTTAACCAGGTTTGCTGTTCATTTGAGCAATATTGGCTCTATATAATACTGTACGCTTTCTTGAATTTGTTCTGGATTTTGGGACTGTGAAAAGACACCTGGTGGCATGTCTGGTGGGGTAAGTGTGTGTGTCAGAGCTGTGCGTAAGTTGACTGTGCAAACAATTTGGAATTTTCAACAAATTAATGTTTCTTATAAAAACAAGAAGAAGTGATGCAGTCAGTCTCTCCTCAACTCTTAGCCAAGAGAGACTGGCATGCATAGTATTTATACCAGCCCTCTGGTTACAATGAAGAGCAAGACGTGCCACTCTGTTCTGGGCCAGCTGCAGCTTAACTAGGTATTTCTTAGCAGCACTGGACCACATGGCTGGACAATAATCAAGATAAGATCCAACCAGAGCCTGCAGGACTTCCTTTGTGGAGTGTGGTGTCAGCAGAACATCTCTTTATTACAGACAGACCTCTCCCCATCTTTACAACCATTTAATCTATATGTTTTGACAGCAACTCATTTAGTCTCCTCAACTTGTTCAACAGCCACACCATTCATTACCAGATTCAGCTGAGGTCTCGAGCTTAAGGAATGATTTGTACCAAATACAATGCTCTTACTTTTAGAGATGTTGAGGACCAGTTTATTAAATGGCCACCCATTCCAAAACTGACTGCAACTCCTTGTTAAGGGTTTCAGTGACTTCATTAGCTGTGGTTGCTGACACGTACAGTGCATTCGGATTCAGACCCCTTGACTTCTTCCACATTGTTACGTTACAGCCTTATTCTAAAATTGATTAAATAGTTTTTTCCCCCCTTGTCAATCTACACACAATACCCCATAATGACAAAGAAAAAAACCAGTATTTAGAAATGTTTGCAAATGTACTAAAAATGAAAACACTGAAATCTCACATAAGTATTCAGACCTTTTATTTTACTCAGTACTTTGTTGAAGCACATTTGGCAGCGATTACAGCCTCAAGTATTCTTGGGTATAATGCTACAAGCTTGGCACACCTGTATTTGGGGAGTTTCTCCCATTCTTCTCTGCAGATCCTCTCAAGCTCTGTCAGATTGGATGGGGAGCGTCGCTGCGCAGCTATTTTCAGGTCTCTCCAGAGATGTTAGATCGGGTTCAAGTCCGGGCTCTGGCTGGGCCACTCAAGGACATTCAGAGACCTGTCCCGAAGCCACTCCTGCGTTGTCTTGGCTGTGTGCTTAGGGTCGTTGTCCTGTTGGAAGGTGACCGTCGCCCCAGTCTGAGGTCCTGAGCGCTATGGAGCAGGTTTTCATCAAGGACCTCACTGTCCTTTGCTCCGTTCATCTTTACCTCGATCCTGACTAGTCTCCCAGTCCCTGCCGCTGAAAAACATCCCCACAGCATGATGCTGCCACCACCATGCTTCACTGTAGGGATGGTGCCAGGTTTCCTCCAGATGTGATGCTTGGCATTCAGGCCAAAGAGTTCAATCTTGGTTTCATCTGACCAGAGAATATTTCTTCTCATGGTCTGAGAGTCTTTAGGTGCCTTTTGGCAAGCTCGAAGCGGGCTGTCATGTGCCTTTTACTGAGGAGTGGCTTCCGTCTGGCCACTTTACCATAAAGGCCTGATTTGTGGAGGGCTGCAGAGATGGTTGTCCTTCTGTAAGATTCTCCCATCTCCACAGAGGAACTCTGGAGCTCTGTCAGAGTGACCATAAGGTTCTTGGTCACCTCCCTGACCAAGGCCCTTCTCCCCCGATTGCTCAGTTTGGCTGGGCGGCCAGCTCTAGGAAGAGTCTTGGTAGTTCCACATTTCTTCCATTTAAGAATGATGGCCACTGTTCTTGGGGACCTTCAATGCTGCAGACATTTTTTGGTACCCTTCCCAAGGTCTGTGCCTCGACACAATCCTGTCTCGGAGCTCTACGGACAATTCCTTCAACCTCATGGCTTGGTTTTTGCTCGGACATGCACTGTCAACTGTGGGACCTTATATAGACAGGTGTGTGCCTTTCCAAATCACGTCCAATCATTTGAATTTACCACAGGTGGACTCCAATCAAGTTGTAGAAATATCTCAAGGATGATCAATGGAAACAGGATGCACCTGAGCTCAATTTCGAGTCTCATAGCAAATGGTCTGAATACTATATGTAAATAAGGTATCTGTTTTATTTTTTATACATTTGCAAAAATGTGTAAAAACCTGTTTTCCTTTTGTCATTATGGAGGTATTGTGTCTAGATTGATGAGGATTTTAAAAATATTTTTAATCCATTTTAGAATAAGGCTGTAACGTAACAAAATGTGGAAAAAGTCAAGGGGTCTGAATACTTTCCGAAAGCACTGTATATGGTTGAATCTTCACCATACATGGACAAATAGGCTTTGTTTAATGCCAGTGGCATGTCATTGGTAAAAGTAGAAAAAAGTAGAGGGCCTAGAGAACTGCCCTGCGGTACACCACACCCTACATGTTTGACATTAAAGAAGCTTCCATTAAAGAAAACCCTTTGAGTTATATTAGATACATAGCTCTGAATCCACAATATGGCAGAGGATGAAAAGCCATAACAACAGTTTACAGTCAATAATATCAAAGGTTGCACTGAAATCTAACAGTACAGCTCCCACAATCATCTTATTATCAATTTCTTTCAACCAATCATCAGTAATTTGTGTCAGTGCAGTACATGTTGAGTGCCCTTCTCTATAAGCATGCTGAAAGTCTGTTAAAATATGTTTACAGAGAAATAGCATTGTATTTGGTCAAACACATTGTTTCCCAACAGTTTGCAAAGAGCTGGCAGCAAGCTTATTGGTCTGCTGTTAGAACCAGTAAAGGCCGCTTTACCACTTGGGTAGCGGAATGACTTTGGCTTCCAGATAGTAGTGGCTATAGAGTCAGCTACCATCTAAGTTGTCAATGCCAGGAGGTTTGTCATTATTGATCGATAACAACAACAAAAAATCCACCTGTCCCACGCTAACTTTACAAAATTCAAACAATGCTTTTCTTTCATTATTTTTTTTATTTTTTTATGCATGAATACGATGGCTCACTGTTCGTTGTTGGCATTTCCTGCTTAAGTTTGTCCACTTTGCCAATGAAGTAATTATTAAGTTTAGTCACAATTTCTCAATTTGCAGTAAGTCAGATGTGCAGCCAGACTTCTTAGCCACTCCTTTTGCCCCATCTCTTAAAACCATTCCGGTTTTTCCAATTCCTCTATCCATGGAGTTAACAGTTCTAACAGTCAGATTCTGGTGCTTGTATATAAATAACTTGAAGAAGCAATTTCATAAATTCATCAAGTGCAGCATCTGGACGCTCCTTATTAAATCACATCAGACCAACAAATATTTTTTACATCATCCACATCTCTTATACACTATTTTCGGGCCAGCTGTTGGAACCTTGGTTTTCCTAGATATAGCCACTATTAGGTACATACTTTATGTATATGTACAGTTGAAGTCGGAAGTTTACATACACTTAGGTTGGAGTCATTAAAACTCGTTTTTCAACCACTCCACAAAGTTCTTGTTAACAAACTATAGTTTTGGCAAGTCGGATAGGAGATCTACTTTGTGCATGACACAAGTCATTTTTCCAACAATTGTTTACAGACAGATTATTTCACTTATAATTCACTGTATCACAATTCCAGTGGGTCAGAAGTTTACATACACGAAGTTGACGGTGCCTTTAAACAGCTTGGAAAATTCCAGAAAATGATGTCATGGCTTTAGAAGCTTCTGATAGGCTAATTGACATCATTTGAGTCAATTGGAGGTGTACCTGTGGATGTATTTCAAGGCCAACCTTCAAACTCAGTGCCTCTTTGCTTGACATCATGGCAAAATCTAAAGAAATCAGCCAAGACCTCAGAAAAAAAATGGTAGACCTCCACAAGTCTGGTTCATCCTTGGGAGCAATTTCCAAATGCCTGAAGGTACCACGTTCATCTGTACAAACAATAGTACGCAAGTATAAACACCATGGGACCATGCAGCCGTCATACCGCTCAGGAAGGAGACCCGTTCGGTCTCCTAGAGATGAACGTACTTTGGTGCAAATCAATCCCAGAACAACAGCAAAGGACCTTGTGAAGATGCTGGAGGAAACAGGTACAAAAGTATCTATATCCACAGTAAAACGAGTCCTATATTGACATAACCTGAAAGGCCGCTCAGCAAGGAAGAAGCCACTGCTCCAAAACCGCCATAAAAAAGCCAGACTACGGTTTGCAACTGCACATGGGGACAAAGATCGTACTTTTTGGAGAAATGTCCTCTGGTCTGATGAAACAAAAATAGAACTGTTTGCTGGAGGAAACAGGTAAAGGTATCTATAGTGAGGGAAAAAAGTATTTGATCCCCTGCAGATATTGTACGTTTGCCCACTGACAAAGAAATGATCAGTCTATAATGTTAATGGTAGGTTTATTTGAACAGTGAGAGACAGAATAACAACAAAAAAATCCAGAAAAATGCATGTCAAAAATGGTATAAATTGATTTGCATTTTAATGAGGGAAATAAGTATTTGACCCCCTCTCAATAAGAAAGATTTCTGGCTCCCAGGTGTCTTTTATACAGGTAATGAGCTGAGATTAGGAGCACACTCTTAAAGGGAGTGCTCCTAATCTCAGTTTGTTACCTGTATAAAAGACACCTGTCCACAGAAGCAATCAATCAATCAGATTCCAAACTCTCCACCATGGCCAAGACCAAAGAGCTCTCCAAGGATGTTAGGGACAAGATTGTAGACCTACACAAGGCTGTAATGAGCTACAAGATCATCTCCAAGCAGCTTGGTGAGAAGGTGACAACAGTTGGTGCGATTATTCGCAAATGGAAGAAACACAAAAGAACTGTCAATCTCCCTCAGCCTGGGGCTCCATGCAAGATCTCACCTCGTGGAGTTGCAATGATCATGAGAACGGTGAGGAATCAGCCCAGAACTACACGGGAGGATCTTGTCAATGATCTCAAGGCAGCTGGGACCATAGTAACCAAAAAAACAATTGGTAACACACTACGCCGTGAAGGACTGAAATCCTGCAGCGCCCGCAAGGTCCCCCTGCTCAAGAAAGCACATATACATGCCCGTCTGAAGTTTGCCAATGAACATCTGAATGATTCAGAGAAGAACTGGGTGAAAGTGTTGTGGTCAGATGAGACCAAAATGGAGCTCTTTGGCATCAACTCAACTCGCCGTGTTTGGAGGAGGAGGAATGCTGCCTATGACCCCAAGAACACCATCCCCACCGTCAAACATGGAGAAACATTATGCTTTGGGGGTGTTTTTCTGCTAAGGGGACAGGACAACTTCACCGCATCAAAGGGACGATGGATGGGGCCAAGTACCGTCAAATCTTGGGTGAGAACCTCCTTCCCTCAGCCAGGGCATTGAAAATGGGTCGTGGATGGGTATTCCAGCATGACAATGACCCAAAACACACGGCCAAGGCAACAAAGGAGTGGCTCAAGAAGAAGCACATTAAGGTCCTGGAGTGGCCTAGCCAATCTCCAGACCTTAATCCCATATAAAATCTGTGGAGGGAGCTGAAGGTTCGAGTTGCCAAACGTCAGCCTCGAAACCTTAATGACTTGGAGAAGATCTGCAAAGAGGAGTGGGACCAAATCCCTCCTGAGATGTGTGCAAACCTGGTGGCCAACTACAAGAAACTACAAGGGTTTTGCCACCAAGTACTAAGTCATGTTTTGTAGAGAGGTCAAATACTTATTTCCCTCTTTAAAATGCAAATCAATTCATAACATTTTTGACATGCGTTTTTCTGGATTTTTTTGTTGTTATTCTGTCTCTCACTGTTCAAATAAACCTACCATTAAAATTATAGACTGATAATTTCTTTGTCAGTGGGCAAACGTACAAAATCTGCAGGGGATCAAATACTTTTTTCCCCTCACTGTATATCCACAGTAAAACGAGTCCTATATCGACATAACCTGAAAGGACGCTCAGCAAGGAAGAAGCCACTGCTCCAAAACCGCCATAAAAAAGGCAGACTACGGTTTGCAACTGCACATGGGGACAAAGATCGTACTTTTTTCTCTGGTCTGATGAAAGAAAAATATAACTGTTTGGCCATAATGACCATCGTTATGTTTGGAGGAAAAAGGGGGGGCTTGCAAGCCGAAGAACACCATCCCAACCGTGAAGCACGGGGGTGGCAGCATCATGCTGTGGGGGTGCTTTGCTGCAGGAGGGACTGACATCAGTCAGGAAGTTAAAGCTTGGTCGCAAATGGGTCTTCCAAATGGACAATGCATATTTCCAAAGTTGTGGCAAAATGGCTTAAGGACAACAAAGTCAAGATATTGGAGTGGCCATCACAAAGCCCTAACTTCAATCCTATAGAAAATGTGTGGGCAGAACTGAAAAAGCGTGTGCGAGCAAGGAGGCCTACAAACCTGACTCAGTTACACCAGCTCTGTCAGGAGGAATGGGACAAAATTCACCCAACTTATTGAAGGCTACCCGAAACATTTGACCCAAGTTAAACAATTTAAAAAGGCAATGCTACCAAATACTAATTTCATAATTTAATTTAATTAATAATTTAAACTAATTGAGTGTATGTAAACTTCTGACCCACTGGGAATGTGATGAAATAAATAAAAGCTGAAATAAATCATTCTCTCTACTATTATTCTGACATTTCACATTCTTAAAATAATGTGGTGATCTTAACTGACCTAAGACATGGAATTTTTACTAGGATTAAATGTCAGGAATTGTGAAAAACGGAGTTTAAATGTATTTGGCTAAGGTGTATGCAAACTTCCGACTTCAACTGTATGTACGTGTCTTTCGGCGGGGTTGGGTTAAAAGCGGAAGTAAAAATGTTGTTGGACCTTGTGTGCAATTTACTAATAACGTGATCTTGATCTTTAACTGCTACCAAATATAACGTTTCACAGAAACCCACCTCCTCTCTGTCCCACACGCCAGTGCTGAGAGATATAAGAGATCTCCCATACCCTACTTCTGCCAACTTATTAATAAGAATCTTTGAGTCTTCTCATCTAAATTGTGTGAAGTTGTATAATGTTTAATATGTTAGCCATCCATACCTACACTACCAGTCAAAGGTTTGGACACACCTTCTCATTCAAGGGTTTTTCTTTATTTTTACATTGTAGAATAATAGTGAAGACATCAAAACTATGAAATAACACATATGGAATCATGTAGTAACCAAAAAAGTGTCATGTAGTAACCTTCAAATAGCCACCCTTTGCCTTGATGACAGCTTTGCGCACTCTTGGCATTCTCTCAACCAGCTTCATGAGCTAGTCACCTGGGAATGCATTTCAATTAACAGGTGTGCCTTCTTAAAAGTTAATTTGTGGAATTTCTTTCATTCTTAATGCGTTTGAGCCAATCAGTTGTGTTGTGACAAGATAGTGGGGGTATACAGAAGATAGCCCTATTTGGTAAAAGACCAAGTCCATATTATGGCAAGAACAGCTCAAATAAGCAAAGAGAAATGACAGTCCATCATTAGTTTAAGACATGAAGGTCAGTCAATACGGAACATTTCAAGAACTTCGAAAGTTTCTTCAAGTGCAGTCGCAAAAACCATCAAGTGCTATGATGAAACTGGCTCTCATGAGGACCGCCACAGGAATGGAAGACCCAGAGTTCTCTGCTGCAGAGGATAAGTTAATTAGAGTTACCAGCCTTAGAAATTGCAGCCCAAATAAATGCTTCACAGAGTTCAAGTCACAGACACATCTCAACATCAACTGTTCAGAGAGGACTGTGTGAATCAGGCCTTAATGGTCGAATTGCTGCGAAGAAACCACTACCAAAGGACACCAATAATAATAATAATAATAATAATAATAATAATAATAATAATAAGAGACCTGCTTGGGCCAAGAAACACGAGCAATGGACATTAGACTGGTGGAAATGTGTCCTTTGGTCTGGAGTCGAAATTGGAGATTTTTGGTTCTAACCGCCGTGTCTTTGTGAGACGCGGTGTGGGTGAACGGATGATCTCCGCATGTGTAGTTCCCACCGTAAATCATGGAGGAGGTGGTGTTATGTTGTGGGGGTGCTTTGCTGGTGACACTGTCTGTGATTGATTTAGAATTCAAGGCACACTTAACCAGCATGGCTACCACAGCACTCTGCAGCGATACGCCATCCCATCTGGTTTGGGCTTAGTGGGACTATCATTTGTTTTTCAACAGGACAATGACCCAACACACCTCCAGGCTGTGTAAGGGCTATTTTACCAAGAAGGAGAGTGATGAGTGCTGCATTAGATGACCTGGCCTCCACAATCCCCCGACCTCAACCCAATGGAGATGGTTTGGGATGAATCGGACGGCAGAGTGAAGGAAAAGCAGCCAACAAGTGCTCAGCATATGTGGGAACTCCTTCAAGACTGTTGGAAAAGCATTCCAGATGAAGATGGTTGAGAGAATGCCAAGAGTGTGCAAAGCTGTCATCAAGGCAAAGGGTGGCTACTTTGAAGAATCTCAAATATATTTTGATTTGTTTAACACTTTTTTGGTTACTACATGATTCCATATGTGTTATTTCATAGTTTTGATGTCTTCATTATTATTTTACAATGTAAAAAATAGTAAAAATAAAGAAAAATCCTTGAATGAGTAGGTGTGTCCAAACGTTTAACTGGTACTGTATGTATTTCAGTGTCCATGACTGCCACGTGGGTATAAAAAAAACAATTTGAACTTCAAAGAACTAGGTGGTAAAAGAGACTACGCAAATCCCTAACTTCCATCCATCCCATCCCTACCTGTTGGGGTAACAGTCCCGGGAGATGGAGGATCAGACAGCGCTCAAAGTCCAGGATGGAGAGCTTGTCGTTGAGGGCCTGTCTCTTTAGACTGAACAGCACCAGGCTCTTAGGACACCCCACCAGGAGGTCTCCGGTCACCCCACAGCACGCCACACACAGCGGACGCTCAAACAATGGAATCTCAATGATCTCCATCTGCTCCTTGGGAGCCCCGCGCAGGGATGAGCCGCGCAGGAAATGGCCCAGCAGACGCACACTAACGCGGGTCTTCTCAGCCGCCTGGTAGCGCCAGTTGGTGTAGGCGCGGAGGTAGGTGGCGTTGTTCTTCTCCTCGATGGTCACCAGGTAGTCCCCTGGGGAGGAGGGGAGGGTGGGATGATTAGGAGTGGGTGGAAAGGGGACGAAGGGTGGGAGGATTAGGAGTGGGTAGAAAATGGACGAGGGGTGGGAGGATTAGGAGTGGGTAGAAAATGGACGAGGGGTGGGTGGGAGGGAGGGACGACGACGAGAGGATTAGGAGTGGGTGGAAAGGGGACGAAGGGAGAGAGGCAGGATTAGGGGTGGGTGGGAGGGAGGGGAGGACAGGGATCAAATACAGTTTTATTTGTCACATGCTTCGTAAACAACAGGTGTAGACTAACAGTGAAATGCTTAATTATGTGGATATTGTAATTCTTATGTTCCATATTCAATAGGAAAGTGGCGTTAGGATGAATTCATTTCAGTGCAAGACACTTTTTCATTGAAGGGATACTTCGGGATTTTGGCAATGAGGCCCTTTATCTACTTCCCCAGAGTCTGATGAACTAACATGCTAGCAGATAACCATAGACTTCCAGTCATTGCGCTAACGCCAGTTAGCATTGGCTTGCAAAACTACCTCTAACTTCCTTCATACTGGACACAAAGACATACAAATTGTATCCACTAGTTCATCTGACTCTGGGGGAAGTAGATAAAGTGCCTCGTTGCAAAAATCATGAAGGATCCCTTTAATACTAGAGATCCAAATTAGGCTTTTTTAAATTATTATTTTTTACACTGCATTTCAACTAACTATTAGCTTGCTATATAGACCAAATCAGAATTTTTGTAGGTGCCCCCAATTACTTTTTTTTTTTCACGGTATTGAAAATCAGACCGTCGGTATTTCAAAATACCCAGGTATACGGTATATCGCCCAAGCCAAGTAGCTAGATAGCTTGTTTGCTTCGTTCATGGAGGAAATGCTAGCTAGCTACAAAGCTACATTGCCTTGGCTGAAACAGACCTGTATGCTAGCCAGCCAGCTAACTCTAATTGCAATGTTGGATAGATAGCTAATCTGTTCCATTTATGAAAAGTATTCAGTATTTTAACTTATCCAATCTTCACCCAACGGCACTGTGCAGCATGCAAAAACAGTAGCTAGCTACGTTAGCTCATCTGTAGCTCCCAACTACCTAGCTAACGTTAGCTAATCTGTAGCCCCCAACTACCTAGCTAGTTAGCTAACGTTAGCTCATCTGTAGCCCCCAACTACCTAGCTAGTTAGCTAGCTGAGTTCCAGCCATTGTCTCCTCATTTTTTTGCCATCTTGTTTGAACACCGAATGACCACATGCTGCCTGCTGAGTGCGGTAGCTAGCTAGCTAGTTAGACATCCCTGCCTCAGCCATTGCATATCTTGCCAGCACGCATGAAAGAATGCAGATGAGTCAGTCATGTATTGTTAGCAAGGAGACACAACCCTCGTTTTCAATGAATAAGCTGGCTTGGTAGCTACATCAGCACACATATTTCCTTTCCCGATGCCGATGATGGTTCCATTGCCTGCCATACGTGAGTTGCTGAGCTGGGGCTACGAGGTTATCAGAAAGTGTACTAGCTAGCCTACTTGTCTGGCATAAGCCATAGCCTACATGTCGAAATGTAATCATTGCAATTTGAGAGTTGTTTTCCTCTGCTAGCCAGGTTTGGACTAGTTGCTAGAAGCTAATGTTATACACAGAAAATAACAACCTATGTTTAAAAGACAATGGGTCCATAATTTAGAACATAAGCAACTATTTACATTTAAAACAGGTTCTCCGGCACAAAATGAGTATCAGCCAATTAAAATCGTTGATTTACTTGCATGTGACAGAACGCTAAATTGTAGCTGGTCCCATCAGATAACATGGCACACGTTAGCCCTATGCTAACCTCACCAGGTGGCACTGATTATATCCTGTATGTTATTTGACTCGAGGAGGATAAGCATTACAAAGTGTACAGTAGGATTGTAGTTTGCACTCCCGTTATCATCCAGTATTGCAGTTCTTTAAAAAAAAGTTTATCGCGAGTCCAGAGGACTCGAATCGACAGTCAATGTAGGAAGACACTTGGCTGTCATTAGTATATTCTTATGTAGGCTACACTTACATGGAGGCCTACAATGTTTTATAGGCTATGCATTATTATAATCATCCACTTTGTCACAGCAACAAGGACCGTCATTTAACATGTATTTTTCCCTCCAAAAAAAGCTTGTTATGCAAGGTAGGCTCGAACCCACGGTTAAAGTGCACTATCGATTACGAGTCAACCGCTTTAGCAGCGTGTGCCACCTAAAAGCGATAATAACAGCCTACATGACAAGTCTTTAAAGGCTCTTCGATAAACGTACATGTTGTAAGGACCAGATTTATATTTTTCCATAAAAGCACATGGATGCGTGTCAAACAGAAACATGGGATTTTATCATATATGCAAAAACTTGAAAATGTTGTCTAATGTTAGTAGTAGCTAGGTCAAGGATGCGTCAGTGCAATATTGGCACACAACATTTTGTTACAGACCAACGGAACAAAAATAAACTTTGAATTTGTAGGTTTAAAATATCCCTCTAGTGGCCAGTGTTGACCTATTTTAAGAAATGCCATTGGTTGGTGGATTTGTAAGTCGCTCTGGATAAGAGCGTCTGCTAAATGGATGTAAATGTAATGTAAAATAAAGTCAAGATAGGATATAAATCAGTGCCACCTGTTGAGGCTAGCATAGGGCTAACGTGTGCCATGTAATCTAATGGGACCAGTTACAATTTAGTGTTCTGTCACGTGTAAGTAAATTGACAATTTTTATTGGCTGATACATACGCATTTTGTACCTGAGAACCTGTTTAAATGTAAAATGGTTAGTTATGGTCGCAGGTATGGACCTAATATTATTGCTTGACTGAGATTCATCATCTATGAATAAGTGAACAGGCGGGGGCTATCATATTATTGCTCGTTGTTTATTGTGAACAAACAGTTTTGGACGTGGCACACTAACCTCACATAGCCAGGTAATGGAGGTAATGGCTCACTACCGCCCTCTGCTGGATTATTTCGCGATTACGTCACGAAATAGAAATGCGACATTGACAATGGTTCATGTGATTGGAAAGTCAATTTTGCCGGCTCCTTACGGTACTGTTAACTAAACTCAGTAAAAAAAGAAACGTCCCCTTTTCAGGACCCTGTCTTTCAAAGATAATTCATAAAAATCAAAATAACTTCACAGATCTTCATTGTAAAGGGTTTAAACACTGTTTCCCATGCTTGTTCAATGAACCATAAACAATGAATGAACATGCACTCGAACGGTCGTTAAGACACTAACAGCTTACAGATGGTAGGCAATTTAGATCACTGTTATGAAAATGTAGGACATTAAAGAGGCCTTTCTACTGACTCTGAAAAACACCAAAAGAAAGATGCCCAGGGTCCCTGCTCATCTGCGTGAACATGCCTTAGGCATGCTGCAAGGAAGCATGAGGACTGCAGATGTGGCCAGGGCAATAAATTGCAATGTCCGTACTGTGAGACGCCTACAACAGCGCTACAGGGAGACAGGACGGACAGCTGATCGTCCTCGCAGTGGCAGACCACGTGTAACAACACCTGCACAGGATCGGTACATCCGAACATCACACCTGCAGGACAGGTACAGGATGGCAACAACAACTACCCGAGTTACACCAGGAACGCACAATCCCTCCATCAGTGCTCAGACTGTCCGCAATAGGCTGAGAGAGGCTGGACTGAGGGCTTGTAGGCCTGTTGTAAGGCAGGTCCTCACCAGACATCTATTGTAGGACTGGCAAAAAGTGCTCTTCACTGACGAGTCACGGTTTTGTCTCACCAGGGGTGATGGTCGGATTCGCGTTTATCGTCGAAGGAATGAGCGTTACACCGAGGCCTGTACTCTGGAGCGGGAATCGATTTGGAGGTGGAGGGTCCATCATGGTCTGGGGCGGTGTGTCACAGCATCATCGGACTGAGCTTGTTGTCATTGCAGGCAATCTCAATGCTGTGAGATTACTGATTTGTAAATACATAGCACAACCTTGCAGAGAACCATGCACAAAACACAACTTTCTCCACCCGGAACAACATTTTCTTTCTATTCTGACATCATGGTGATCTCTCGTATACACACATAGATCATGTCATGATTGACACATTGTAACAGGCCCACAATGTGGTTACTTAAATCCGCCTCTACTTATTTACATAAGTATTCAGACCCTTTGCTACGAGAGTCGAAATTGAGCTCAGGTGCATCCTGTTTCCATTGATCATCCTTGAGATGTTTCTACAACTTGAATGGAGTCCACCTGTGGTAAATTCAATTGATTGGACATGATTTGGAAAGGCACACACCTGTCTATATACAGTGAGGGGAAAAAAAAAAGTATTTGATCCCCTGCTGATTTTGTACGTTTGCCCACTGACAAAGACCTGATCAGTCTATAATTTTAATGGTAGGTTTATTTGAACAGAGAGACAGAATAACAACAAAATCCAGAAAAACGCATGTCAAAAATGTTATAAATTGATTTGCATTTTAATGAGGGAAATAAGTATTTGACCCCTCTGCAAAACATGACTTAGTACTTGGTGGCAAAACCCTTGTTGGCAATCACAGAGGTCAGACGTTTCTTGTAGTTGGCCACCAGGTTTGCACACATCTCAGGAGGGATTTCGTCCCACTCCTCTTTGTAGATCTTCTCCAAGTCATTAAGGTTTCGAGGCTGACGTTTGGCAACTCGAACCTTCAGCTCCCTCCACAGATGTTCTATGGGATTAAGGTCTGGAGACTGGCTAGGCCACTCCAGGACCTTAAGGCATACAGAGGCCAAATCAAGCTCCGTACCACATCGCTGTGCGCCTCTCAAATGTTTTAATAATGCGGAGGGCTCTGTATAGCTCTACGGTAGGTTGGGGCGGTACGTCCTGTATAAACACAAACTCACTTCCTTGACAACTTCCTTCACAATACCTCTACTCTGCTAAGCTAAGAGCAAGAAGTATGAAAGCCCTGATGTCTGTGGAGGCTGCGTCGCAGTAAATACTGTACGGCCACTTCAGATGTCGGATTGACCATGCAGAGCCTTTAATTATACCGTGGCATTGTTGAATACTCGTTTCTAATTGGCTTGAAGGGCATTCTAGCGAGAGCATTATTTCCCTATAACGCACAGTATATTTGCCCGGTAGAATTCAATGGCTATGGTTCATTCTTACATGTTCCATGTTTGAGCTGCTTCTGAATGCAAAAGTCGAGTTGAAAAAAAATGATTGTTCAATTTGATTTTCATAATAGCAAGCTAGGACTAAAGGCATCAGCATGCTTCAGTTTGGCTGACAGCAAGCCGAAGTCGGCTAGGAACCGAACGAGTTCGCACTCTCCCTTAAAAGACCTTCGCTTGAAAAACCAGAAAAAAAGTGGCAATAGTACTATTGGTCCATTTTGAGATGCCGTAGCCACTCAAAAGTCAGAATTAATCTAAAATGTATTAAAGAATCCTTACTGTTGACCAATAACCGACAAAGAGGCATAGACCTCGGAGCCGAACTTCAGCTTGCCTCTAGAAAAAAATGTGTGTGCCCGAACAGCCGAAAAAACAACAACTCTTCACCTAAATCCAAAAAACTAACAAAAACGTCACTAAATGTCGTCATAATATATGCACAAACTCTTCTGAACTGTTTCGGCTGGGAAGCATGCGGACACCTTGGTTTGGTTAGCTAAACTAGCAAGTCTGTTTGTTTGGCTACCAAGGCAACTATTGTAGCTATCTAATAAACTTGCTAGCTACACCACATGACCAGAAGTATTTGGAGACCTGCTCGTCCAACATCTCATTCCAAAAGCATGGGCATTAATATCGAGTTGGTCCCCCCTATGCTGCTATAACAGCCTCCACTCCTCTGGGAAGGCTTTACACTAGGTGTTGGAACATTGCTGCAGGGACTTGCTTCTATTCAGCCACAAGAGCATTAGTGAGGTCGGGCACTGATGTTGGGCGATTAGGCCTGGCTCACAGTCGGCGTTCCAATTCATCCCAAAGGTGTTCGATGGGGTTGAGGTCAGGGCTCTGTGCAGGCCAGTCAAGTTCTTCCACACCGATCTCGACAAACAATTTCTGTATGGACCTCGCTTTGTGCACGAGGGCATTGTCATGCTGAAACAGGAAAGGACCTTCCCCGAACTGTTGCCACAAAAGTTGTAAACACAGAATCGTCTAGAATGTAATTCCATGCTGTAGCGTTAAGATTTCCCTTCACTGGAACTAAGGGGCCTAGCCCGAACCATGAAAGACAGCCTCAGACCATTATTCCTCCTCCACCAAACTTTACAGTTGGCACTATGCATTGGGGCAGGTAGCATTCTCCTGGCATCCTCCAAACTCAGATTTGTCCGTTGGACTGCCAGATGGTGAAGCGTGATTCATCACTCCAGAGAATGCGTTTCCACTGCTCCAGAGTCCAATGGCGGCTAAATCTACACCACTCCAGCTAACTCTTGGCATTGCGCATGGTGATCTTAGGCTTGTGTGCAGCTGCTCTGCAATGGAAAGTAATTTCATGAAGCTCCCGACAAACAGTTATTGTGCGTATGTTGCTTCCAGAGGGATTGGAACTCTGTAGTGAGTGTCGCAACCGAGGACAGACAACTTTTACGTGCTTCAGCGGTTCTGTTCTGTGAGCTTGTATGGCCTACCACTTTGCGCCTGAGCCATTGTTGCTCCTAGATGTTTCAACTTCACAATAACAGCACTTACAGTTGACCGGGGAAGCTCTAGCAGGGCAGAAATTTGACAAACTGACTTGTTGGAAAGGTGGCATCCTATGACGGTGCCACGTTGAAAGTCACTGAGCTCATCAGTTAGGCCATTCTACTGCCAATGTTTGTCTATGGAGATTGCATGACTGTGTGCTCGATTTTAAACACCTGACAGGTGTGGCTGAAATAGCCGAATCCACTAATTTGAAGTGGTGTCCACCTACTTTTGGCCATGTAGTGTACTTCAGTGGACGTTGAAAACATTTCTAGCCATGGTATAATCAACTCAGGGCTCTATGTGTGTGCTCTGGAACATAATGCAACTCTGAGAAAGGTTAGGATAATACCTCTACTGGCATTCATTTAAATTAGACTGGTTTGGATTTCTCCCTGACCAATATGGCTGCCATTTTCACACCATTCTCGAACTTTTGAGGGTTCATGACAAAACCCCTCTAGTAATTTGATGCACCTCAATCACTCAGCAGTAAACAACAGTGCAAAGAGGGAAAGAATAAGTGAGAGAAAGTGGCACACCTATCTCGCTGTGTAGGATGCTCTGCACAGTCCCCATGGTGGCGAAGCGGCAGATGAGAGGACACCCCTCTTCTCCCAGTTGAAAACACTCGATCTTGCATCCTCCAGCGGACACCACGAATAGGGCACCTCCGCCACAGCACACCAACCCCGGTTCCTGCTCGGTTGGCACGATTTGCTGGGACGCGAAAGGGTGGCAGTTGTATACGTGAACCATGTTTACTTGTTTTCCTAAATTACGTTGAGAAACACGATTTATACACCAAGCTAACTACATTGTCCCTGTCCGGAAAACCCAGGGCTTGTGTTACCAAATATATGGTGGTGTTACTGTCTCTATCGCGGTTAGCCAGCTACACCCGAGGCTAGCTAGATTACTTGATCGATATCACATGCCCCGCAGTCTTGTGATGAGCAGGCAGAATTAGTTGAACTCGAAAATTATTTTTTTACCCAGTCTCTGGTAAGTTTACTCCACTTGCTCTGCCAATCGAAGTCCCCTTTCTACACAGAAATCATAATCTTACGTATATCTATAGGAACAAAGTTTTAAAGTAGTCTGAAGCGTTTATGCTGTGAATGTGACAACTAGAAAAAACGACCCCACCTCCAGCGTTGATTGGTTGAGTTCCCTGTCAGTAAGGCGCTCCGGCTTTCAATACGCTGTGAAAGTCCCGCCTTTTTCTGCTTCTTCTTCTTCTTCTTCGGTGAGGTTTAACGGCGATTTTTATCCAATTTATGTTTCATTACTGTCACCGACTAGACTGGGATATACATCCATTATACTTTGTTCCACAAAACGAAAAAAATTAATAATAATAATAAATTCAAATAAAACCCTACACGAATTAATCCTTAAGAGTCTATGGGTGCGTCAATCTAAGTAACATAATAAAAAAATCCCCATCAAAATCCGTCAATTTAAAATATCATTTATTTTTGCATGGGCTGCATCTCAATTAGCATCATCAGCCTATGTCGGCCTTCCGTATCTGTGGTGGAAGGTGGATAATATACAGTGCCGTTTGTCAGACCATAAGAAATCCCGAAAATCGGTCTTCTCACAAAAACTTCTGTAGCGTCCGAACGGTTTGGCCTTCAAACTAATGTGACCACTCTATGGAAAGATGAGACTCTCACGAACATGATGTTGTTCTCCCCACAAGTGTCACGGGACTCATCTGAAGGTAACCCATACAAATGAATGGAAATATGGAGGTCGTTTTGTGCCAACAGAAATAAGGGGTTCATGTGTAAAGAAAACGAAAATATTTCCTGAACGTTCTTATATCTCCTAGATATAGGGCAGACACTTCAAAACTTTATTCCTTATGATAAATTTTTTGACTGTCATTTTTGCCATTTATGAATGTGTTATTCAACTAGTTTCTATGGGCTATAATAGCAAAGGCCAAATTCAATATTTTATAAAATAATGTAAGACTTTTCTCATATATACCTAAAGGGGTCCTAAAATGTCAAATCAAATAGCTAAATGATCCCAGGCCAACGGCAGACAGGACACAACCACTCAACACACCCTGTAACTCTTCTAAAATCAAATCTCGTAGCCCCAAATATTTCTCTGCCGCTGCCACTACAGTTTTCTGTAACTTACATTCCATCGCTGCTGTACAGTTGATAACCATAGCTATGAACTCTTAAGAATCCAACCTTACTAAAGCATACAGTACCAGTCAAAAGTTTGGACACACCTACTCATTCAAGGGTTTTTCTTTATTTTTACTATTTTCTACATTGTAGAATAATAGTGAAGACATCATAACTATGAAATAACACATATGGAATCATTTAGTAACCAAAAAAGTGTTAAACAAATCAAAATATACAGATGAAGTCGGAAGTTTACATACACTTAGGTTGGAGTCATTAAAACTCGTTTTTCAACCACTCCACAAATTTCTCGTTAACAAACTATAGTTTTGGCAAGTTGGTTAGGACATCTACTTTGTGCATGACACAAGTAATTTTTCCAACAATTGTTTACAGACAGATTATTTCACTTATAATTCACTGTATCACAATTCCAGTGGGTCAGAAGTTTACATACTGTGCCTTTAAACAGCTTGGAAAATTCCAGAAAATGATGTCATGGCTTTAGAAGCTTCTGATAGGCTAATTGACATCATTTGAGTCAATTGGAGGTGTACCTGTGGATGTATTTCAAGGCCTACCTTCAAACTCAGTGCCTCTTTGCTTGACATCATGGGAAAATGAAAAGAAATCAGCCAAGACCTCAGAAAAAAAATTGTAGACCTCCACAAGTCTGGTTCATCCTTGGGAGCAATTTTCAAACGGCTGAAGGTACCATGTTCATCTGTACAAACAATAGTACGCAAGTATAAACACCATGGGACCACGCAGCCGTCATACCGCACAGGAAGGAGACGTGTTCTGTCTCCTAGAGATGAACGTACTTTGGTGCGAAAAGTGCAAATCAATCCCAGAAAAACAGCAAAGGACCTTGTGAAGATGCTGGAGGAAACAGGTACAAAAGTATCTATATCCACAGTAAAACTAGCCCTATATCGACATAACCTGAAAGGCCGCTCAGCAAGGAAGAAACCACTGCTCCAAAACCGCCATAAAAAAGCCAGAGTACGGTTTGCAACTGCAAAGTGGGGTTGCTTGCAAGCCGAAGAACACCATCCCAATCGTGAAGCACCGTGTTGGCAGCATCATGCTGTGGGGGTGCTTTGCTGCAGGAGGGACTGGTGCACTTCACAAAATAGATGGCATCATGAGGAAGGGAAATTATGTGGATATATTGAAGCAACATCTCAAGACATCAGTCAGGAAGTTAAAGCTTGGTCGCAAATGGGTCCTCCAAATGGACAATGACCCCAAGCATACTTCCAAAGTTGTGGCAAAATGGCTTAAGGACAACAAAGTCAAGGTATTGGAGTGGCCATCACAAAGCCCTGACCTCAATCCTATAGAAAATGTGTGGGGAGAATTGAAAAAGCGTGTGCGAGCAAGGAGGCCTACAAACCTGACTCAGTTACACCAGCTCTGTCAGGAGGAATGGGTCAAAATTCACCCAGCTTATTGTGGGAAGCTTGTGGAAGGCTACCCGAAACGTTTGACCCAAGTTAAACAATTTAAAGTCAATGCTACCAAATACTAATTGAGTGTATGTAAACTTCTGACCCACTGGGAATGTGATGTAATAAATAAAAGCTGAAATAAATAATTCTCTCTACTATTATTCTGACATTTCACATTCTTAAAATAAAGTGGTGATCCTAACTGACCTAAGACAGGGAATTTTTACTAGTATTAAATGTCAGGAATTGTGAAAAAATGAGTTTAAATGTATTTGGCTAAGGTGTATGTAAACTTGCGACTTCAACTGTATTTTATATTTGAGATTCTTCAAAGTAGCCACACTTTGCCTTGATGACAGCTTTGCACACTCCTGGCATTCTCTCAACCAGCTTCATGAGGTAGTCACCTGGAATGCATTTCAATTAACAGGTGTGCCTTGTTAAAAGTTAATTTGTGGAATTTATTTCCTTCTTAATGCGTTTGAACCAATCAGTCCAAGTGCTATGATGAAACTGGCTCTCATGAGGACCGGCACAGGAAAGGAAGACCCAGAGTGACCTCTGCTGCAGAGGATAGGTTGATTAGAGTTAACTGCACCTCAGATTGCAGCCCAAATAAATGTTTCACAGAGTTCAAGTAACAGACACATCTCAACATCAACTGTTCAGAGGAGACTGCGTGAATCAGGCCTTCATGGTCGAATTGCTGCAAAGAAACCACTACTAAAGGACACCAATAAGAAGAAGAGACTTGCTTGGGCCAAGAAACATGAGCAATGGACATTAGACCAGTGGAAATCTGTCCTTTGGTCTGATGAGTCCAAATTTGAGATTTTTGGTTCCAACCGCCGTGTCTTTGTGAGACGCAGAGTAGGTGAACGGATGATCTCCACATGTGTGGTTCCCACCGTGAAGCATGGAGGAGGAGGTGTGATGGTGTGGGGGTGCTTTGCTGGTGACACTGTGATTTATTTAGAATTCAATGCACACTTAACCAGCATGGCTACCACAGCATTCTGCAGCGATACGCCATCCCATCTTGTTTGCGTTTAGTGGGATAATTTGTTTTTCAACAGATGGGATACAGGTTTTGTCAAATTGAACTCAAAAAGTAGATTTGTTTTGCATTTTAGCTAACCCTAACACTTTTCGGTTGAATTTAGCTTAGGGGGAATTTAGGAGTTATATTCTTCAAGAATCAATGGGTACATATAATTAATTTTAAGTCCAAAAATGGATGTAGCAACTGCAGATTGCCCCTTTAACCTAATTCTCCTAACCTGCTACGTTAATTCTCCTAACCTGCTGTGTAGGTTCTCCTAACCTGCTATGAAAAGTCAATTTTGACAAAAAAATGTATCCCTTCTAGACAAAACCGATATTTACCAATTGTGAATTCGTAAATACCTGTTGGATGCATTCACATGCTTTGAACTTGATGAGAAACACTGATTGGCTAATGGCCAACAAGCTGCGTCAACCATAAACTAAAAGTACAGCTATCATGCTTGTGAACAAATTACAGTGTTCAAAAACCATATTATTAGATAGTTTTTTTTATAAATAATGTTTTGTTGTTACATTTAACTGCAGAACATGTTGTTATCGAGGTCATTTCCTTAGTAGGTGAAGTCAGAGGTCAGCTTGTGGGAGAAGTCGGAGCTCAGGGATGATAGACGAGTTTCCCGCTAGTAATACGCCATGAAAGTGGTACTTCCTGGTTCCTTATTACATTTACATTTGCGTCATTTAGCAGACGCTCTCATCCAGAGCGATTTATTTCTGCATTGTCGAGAAGGAACCTGCAAGTGAGCATTTCTTTGGATGATGTACAGTGAGCGAAAAAAGTATTTGATCCCCTGCTGATTTTGTACGTTTGCCCACGGACAAAGAAATGATCAATCTATAATTTTAAAGGTAGGTTTATTTGAACAGTGAGAGACAGAATAAACGCATGTCAAAAATGTTATAAATTGATTTGCATTTTAATGAGGGAAATAAGTATTTGACCCCTCTGCAAAACATGACTTAGTACTTGGTGGCAAAACCCTTGTTGGCAATCACAGAGGTCAGACATTTCTTGTAGTTGGCCACCAGGTTTGCACACATCTCAGGAGGGATTTTGTCCCACTCCTCTTTGCAGATCTTCTCCAAGTCATTAAGGTTTCGAGGCTGACGTTTGGCAGCTCGAACCTTCAGCTCCCTTCACAGATTTTCTATGGGATTAAGGTCTGGAGACTGGTTAGGTCACTCCAGGACCTTAATGTGCTTCTTCTTGAGCCACTCCTTTGTTGCCTTGGCTGTGTGTTTTGGGTCATTGTCATGCTGGAATACCCATCCACAACCCATTTTCAATGCCCTGGCTGAGGGAAGGAGGTTCTCACCCAAGATTTGACGGTACATGGCCCCGTCCATCGTCCCTTTGATGCAGTGAAGTTGTCCTGTCCCCTTAGCAGAAAAACACCCCCAAAGCATAATGTTTCCACCTCCATGTTTGACGGTGGGGATGGCGTTCTTGGGGTCATAGGCAGCATTCCTCCTTCTCCAAACACGGCGAGTTGAGTTGATGCCAAAGAGCTCCATTTTGGTCTCATCTGACCACAACACTTTCACCCAGTTCTCCTCTGAATCATTCAGATGTTCATTGGCAAACTTCAGACGGGCCTGTATATGTGCTTTCTTGAGCAGGGGGACCTTGCGGGCGCTGCAGGATTTCAGTCCTTCACGGCATAGTGTGTTACCAATTTTTTCTTGGTGACTATGGTCCCAGCTGCCTTATAATAATAATAATAATAATATGCCATTTAGCAGACGCTTTTATCCAAAGCGACTTACAGTCATGCGTGCATACATTTTTGTGTATGGGTGGTCCCGGGGATCGAACCCACTACCTTGGCGTTACAAGCGCCGTGCTCTACCAGCTGAGCTACAGAGGACCACAGATCATTGACAAGATCCTCCCGTGTAGTTCTGGGCTGATTCCTCACCGTTCTCATGATCATTGCAACTCCACGAGGTGAGATCTTGCATGGCCGAGGGAGATTGACAGTTATTTTGTGTATCTTCCATTTGTGAAAAATCGCACCAACTGTTGTCACCTTCTCACCAAGCTGCTTGGCGATGGTCCTGTAGCTGGTCATTTCTTTGTCAGTGGGCAAACGTACAAAATCAGCAGGGGATCAAATACTTTTTTCCCTCACTGTATACAATGCATATCCCGTACGACTAATAAAACTTGAAACATCAAACGGACTGTAACTAGCAGGTTTTTACTGTCCTGTGAGTCCTCAACTCGAGCAGGCACCCTCGTGCATGCTAACAAGGCTCCAGGAGTTCAAAACTTTTCTAACTTTCGCCAATGCGTCTTACTTCTTGCGCGTCAATTATTTTGATAAAAGGCATCGGGTATGAGCAAAATCGATACACTAATATAATTTTATATATGTCTTATATGACTGCATTTTCATGAGTTTGATTATATAAGCTTGAAGCCCATTCAAAAACCATACGGTACAGGAACCAGGAACTAGCCAGGACTTTCATACTGTATTTGCCAAGGCAGCAGCTACTCTTCATTACAATACATTCATTACAGAATTCACAACACACTAAGTGTGTGCCCTCAGGCCCATACTCCACTACCACATATCTACAACACAATATCCATGTGTACGTGTGTGTATAGTGCGTATGTTATCATGTGTGTGTATGCAGGTGTCTGTGCCTATGTTTGTGTTGCTTCACAGTCCCCGCTGTTCCGTAAGCTGTTTTTAAAAATCTGATTCTACTGCTTGCATCAGTTACCTGATGTGGAATAGAGTTCCATGTAGTCATGGCTCTATGTCGTACTGTGCGCCTCCCATAGTCTGTTCTGGACTTGGGGACTGTGAAGAGACCTCTGGTGGCATGTCTTGTGGGGTATGCATGGGTGTCTGAGCTGTGTGCTAGTCATTTAAACAGACAGCTCGGTGCTTTCAACATGTTAATACCGCTCACAAATACAAGTAGTGATGAAGTCAATCTCTCCTCTACTTTGAGATTGACATGCATATTATGAATGTTTGCTCTCTGTGTACATTCTGAGCCAATTACAATTTTCCTAAGTCCCTCTTTGTGGCACCTGACCACACGACTGAACAGTAGTCTAGGTGTGACAAAACTAGAGCCTGTAGGACCTGCCTTGTTTATATTGTTGTTAATAAGGCAGAGCAACACTTTATTATGGACAGACTTCTCCCCATTTTAGCCACTGTTGTATCAATATGTTTTGACCGTGACAGTTTACAATCCAGGGTTACTCCAAGCAGTTTAGTCACCTAAACTTGCTCAATTTCCACATTATTTATTGCAAGATTTAGTTGAGGTATAGGGTTTAGTGAATGATTTGTCCCAAATACAATGCTTTTAGTTTTTGAAATATTTAGGACTAATTTATTCCTTGCCACCCATTCTGAAACTAACTGCAGCTCTTTGTTAAGTGTTGCAGTGATTTCAGTTACTGTAGTAGCTGACGTGTATAGTGTTGAGTTATACGCATACAGTGGGGAGAACAAGTATTTGATACACTGCCGATTTTGCAGGTTTTCCTACTTACAAAGCATGTAGAGGTCTGTAATTTTTATCATAGGAACACTTCAACTGTGAGAGACGGAATCTAAAATCCAGAAAATCACATTGTATGATTTTTAAGTAATTAATTTTCATTTTATTGCATGACATAAGTATTTGATACATCAGAAAAGCAGAACTTAATATTTGGTACAGAAACCTTTGTTTGCAATTACAGAGATCATACGTTTCCTGTAGGTCTTGACCAGGTTTGCATACACTGCAGCAGGGATTTTTGCCCACTCCTCCATACAGACCTTCTCCAGATCCTTCAGGTTTCGGGGCTGTCGCTCGGCAATATGGAATTTCAGCTCCCTCCAAAGATTTTCTATTGGGTTCAGGTCTGGAGACTGGCTAGGCCACTCCAGGACCTTGAGATGCTTCTTACGGAGCCACTCCTTAGTTGCCCTGGCTGTGTGTTTCAGGTCGTTGTCATGCTGGAAGACCCAGCCATGACCCATCTTCAATGCTCTTACTGAGGGAAGGAGGTTGTTGGCCAAGATCTCAAGATACATGGCCCCATCCATCCTCCTCTCAATACGGTGCAGTCGTCCTGTCCCCTTTGCAGAAAAGCATCCCCAAAGAATGATGTTTCCACCTCCATGCTTCACGGTTGGGATGGTGTTCTTGGGGTTGTACTCATCCTTCTTCTTCCTCCAAACATGGCGAGTGGAGTTTAGACCAAAAAGCTCTTTTTTTGTCTCATCAGACCACATGACCTTCTCCCATTCCTCCTCTGGATCATCCAGATGGTCATTGGCAAACTTCAGACGGGCCTGGACATGCGCTGGCTTGAGCAGGGGGACCTTGCGTGCGCTGCAGGATTTTAATCCATGACGGCGTAGTGTGTTACTAATGGTTTCTTTGAGACTGTGGTCCCAGCTCTCTTCAGGTCATTGACCAGGTCCTGCCGTGTAGTTCTGGGCTGATCCCTCACCTTCCTCATGATCATTGATGCCCCACGAGGTGAGATCTTGCATGGAGCCCCAGACCGAGGGTGATTGACCGTCATCTTGAACTTCTTCCATTTTCTAATAATTGTGCCAACAGTTGTTGCCTTCTCACCAAGCTGCTTGCCTATTGTCCTGTAGCCCATCCCAGCCTTGTGCAGGTCTACAATTTTATCCCTGATGTCCTTACACAGCTCTCTGGTCTTGGCCATTGTGGAGAGGTTGGAGTCTGTTTGATTGAGTGTGTGGACAGGTGTCTTTTATACAGGTAACAAGTTCAAACAGGTGCAGTTAATACAGGTAATGAGTGGAGAACAGGAGGGCATCTTACAGAAAAACTAACAGGTCTGTGAGAGCCGGAATTCTTACTGGTTGGTAGGTGATCAAATACTTATGTCATGCAATAAAATGCAAATTAATTACTTAAAAATCATAAAATGTGATTTTCTGGATTTTTGTTTTAGATTCCGTCTCTTACAGTTGATGTGTACCTATGATAAAAATGACAGACCTCGACATGCTTTGTAAGTAGGAAAACCTGCAAAATCGGCAGTGTATCAAATACTTATTCTCCCCACTGTACATAGACACACTGGCTTTACTCAAAGCCAGTAGCATGTCGTTAGTAAAGATTTAAAAAAGGTAAGGGGCCTAGACAGCTGTCTTGGGGAATTCCTGATTCTACCTGGATTATGTTGGAGAGGCTTCCATTAAAGAACACCCTCTGTGTTCTGTTAGACAGGTAGACAGGTAACTCTTTATCCATAATATAGCAGGGGGTGTAAAGCCATAACACATACGTTTTTCCAGCAGCAGACTATGATCGATAATGTCAAACGGCGCACTGAAGTCTAACAAAACAGCCCCCACAATCTTTTTATCATCAATTTCTCTCAGCCAATCATCAGTCATTTGAGTAAGTGCAATGCTTGTTGAATGTCCTTCCCTATAAGCGTGCTGAAAGTCTGTTGTCATTTTGTTTACTGTAAAATAGCATTGTATCTGGTCAAACACAATTTCTTCCACAACTTTACTAAGGGTTGGTAACAGGCTGATTGGTTGGCTATTTGAGCCAGTAAAGGGGGCTTTACTATTCTTAGGTAGCGGAATGACTTTTGCTTCCCTCCAGGCCTGAGGGCACACACTTTCTAGTAGGCTTTCTAATTGAAGCTATGGCAAATAGGAGTGGCAATATCGTCCGCTATTATCCTCAGTAATTTTCCATCCAAGTTGTCAGACCCCGGTGGCTTGTCATTGTTGATAGACAACAACAACAATTTGACCTCTTCCAAAATTGCAATTTTAATCTTTCATCATTTGGTCAGATATACTTGGATGTGTAGTGTCAGCGTTTGTTGCTGGCATTACGAGTTGGAGAGGTGTTCAAGTGAAATGTTCCCAGTCGTATGTGGTAAATACCACCTTCCCACTTGGTTATGAAGTCCCATATTGTTTTTAATGGGCATCAAGCTTATATAATCAAATTCATGAAAATGGGGTCATTTAAAGATATATGTAAAATGATATTTGTGGATGAATTAACCTTTACCCAATGCCTTTTATGAAGGTTTTTCATTACAAAAAAAAACCCACAATCGAAAACTTTCATGAAAGGCATCAGGGTGAATTAAATTAATCAGAAAATATGAATATAGGAATTTGATGATTTAAGCTTGAAGCCCATTTAAAAACAGTACAGAACTTCAACCAGGAAGTAGGCAGGACTTTCATAGCGTATTGGTAAATGTTGATGCATAGCTACCTGCGCCACAACATCCCATCCACTGTACAACTACACTGGCAGATTATGAAATATTTTGAGAGTAATTTATTTGATGTCATGCTTATGAAACACACATAGTTGCTCTTCACATCAGATGAAAACATTTTTAATGGGATATTGAATTGGCTACAATCGCACAATACATTATTATGACCAATGAAGATATATCCATTGTAGGTTACACTATACATTTATTGCTCTGATAAATGTACTAGCTATCATAGTTATTATACAGTACAATGTTGTGGAATTCTTTACATATGTGATCTAAGGTAGCAAAAAAAAAGTGAACATTATCCAGCCAGGGCAAAAGAGGGGAAGTATTGGGAGTCATAGTGCTTGCAGTTTTCCCTTAATACCAAAGTAGCTTTGTATGTCAGAAAAGTGTTAATAAGCTGTTATTGCAGTAACGGAAGATGTTTATCAATCAGATTTGAAACCTGTCCAGTCCCAGGTTAGTTTTCCTCTTGCCTGGACAGTTGCTTGCTGCTGGTGAGGCTCGTGGAGGTGGTGGCACATGAGGGGGAGGTAGAACCACCACTACCCCCAGCGAGCCCTTCAGTCTGGGGGAAGTCTGACTGGAGCTGGGGGGGTGGTGGTGGTGCTCATGGGGGTGCAGGTGTGTGTGCATGTGTTTATGGTCCTCATCTTCACTCTGATGCCCACTGTGCCCACTGTCTCCTCTGGCATGGGCCTCCTCCTCTGCCTTGGCAGCCTGAGAGATGGACATAATAATGATAACTTTATTTGTAAAATGCTTATGAAATGGTACAATCTTTATGCCCACTCCCAGATCAACCCCTTTCCCCCCAGGCCTAGACCTAGTCTTGGTCTTGAATATAGACCACAATTTAGTCAGATCTGGATTGGAAAAAAGCCTGCATTGCGGAGGTCTCCTCTGCTCAGTTACTGATGTTTCTATGACTGCTATGCTGGCCTCTCAGTTACTGAGGTTTCTATGACTGCTATGCTGGCCTCTCAGTTACTGATGTTTCTATGACTGCTATGCTGGCCTCTCAGTTACTGAGGTTTCTATGACTGCTATGCTGGCCTCTCAGTTACTGATGTTTCTATGACTGCTATGCTGGCCTCTCAGTTACTGATGTTTCTATGACTGCTATGCTGGCCTCTCAGTTACTGATGTTTCTATGACTGCTATGCTGGCCTCTCAGTTACTGATGTTTCTATGACTGCTATGCTGGCCTCTCAGTTACTGATGTTTCTATGACTGCTATGCTGGCCTCTCAGTTACTGATGTTTCTATGACTGCTATGCTGGCCTCTCAGTTACTGATGTTTCTATGACTGCTATGCTGGCCTCTCAGTTACTGAGGTTTCTATGACTGCTATGCTGGCCTCTCAGTTACTGATGTTTCTATGACTGCTATGCTGGCCTCTCAGTTACTGATGTTTCTATGACTGCTATGCTGGCCTCTCAGTTACTGAGGTTTCTATGACTGCTATGCTGGCCTCTCAGTTACTGAGGTTTCTATGACTGCTATGCTGGCCTCTCAGTTACTGATGTTTCTATGACTGCTATGCTGGCCTCTCAGTTACTGATGTTTCTATGACTGCTATGCTGGCCTCTCAGTTACTGATGTTTCTATGACTGCTATGCTGGCCTCTCAGTTACTGATGTTTCTATGACTGCTATGCTGGCCTCTCAGTTACTGATGTTTCTATGACTGCTATGCTGGCCTCTCAGTTACTGATGTTTCTATGACTGCTATGCTGGCCTCTCAGTTACTGATGTTTCTATGACTGCTATGCTGGCCTCTCAGTTACTGAGGTTTCTATGACTGCTATGCTGGCCTCTCAGTTACTGATGTTTCTATGACTGCTATGCTGGCCTCTCAGTTACTGATGTTTCTATGACTGCTATGCTGGCCTCTCAGTTACTGAGGTTTCTATGACTGCTATGCTGGCCTCTCAGTTACTGATGTTTCTATGACTGCTATGCTGGCCTCTCAGTTACTGATGTTTCTATGACTGCTATGCTGGCCTCTCAGTTACTGATGTTTCTATGACTGCTATGCTGGCCTCTCAGTTACTGATGTTTCTATGACTGCTATGCTGGCCTCTCAGTTACTGATGTTTCTATGACTGCTATGCTGGCCTCTCAGTTACTGATGTTTCTATGACTGCTATGCTGGCCTCTCAGTTACTGATGTTTCTATGACTGCTATGCTGGCCTCTCAGTTACTGATGTTTCTATGACTGCTATGCTGGCCTCTCAGTTACTGAGGTTTCTATGACTGCTATGCTGGCCTCTCAGTTACTGATGTTTCTATGACTGCTATGCTGGCCTCTCAGTTACTGATGTTTCTATGACTGCTATGCTGGCCTCTCAGTTACTGAGGTTTCTATGACTGCTATGCTGGCCTCTCAGTTACTGAGGTTTCTATGACTGCTATGCTGGCCTCTCAGTTACTGAGGTTTCTATGACTGCTATGCTGGCCTCTCAGTTACTGATGTTTCTATGACTGCTATGCTGGCCTCTCAGTTACTGATGTTTCTATGACTGCTATGCTGGCCTCTCAGTTACTGAGGTTTCTATGACTGCTATGCTGGCCTCTCAGTTACTGAGGTTTCTATGACTGCTATGCTGGCCTCTCAGTTACTGATGTTTCTATGACTGCTATGCTGGCCTCTCAGTTACTGAGGTTTCTATGACTGCTATGCTGGCCTCTCAGTTACTGAGGTTTCTATGACTGCTATGCTGGCCTCTCAGTTACTGATGTTTCTATGACTGCTATGCTGGCCTCTCAGTTACTGATGTTTCTATGACTGCTATGCTGGCCTCTCAGTTACTGAGGTTTCTATGACTGCTATGCTGGCCTCTCAGTTACTGAGGTTTCTATGACTGCTATGCTGGCCTCTCAGTTACTGAGGTTTCATCGTTGCATGGTAGTGATGGCACTGTTGTGGAAGATTCCTACCTCTGGTTCAAAGATTTCACACTTGACCTCGATGGAGAGTTTGGTCTGAAACGTGCCATCATCCAGAGTGGTGTGAGAGCCTGTGCAAAAGCCCTTGTGCTAGGGGACAGAACACGGAATAGGATTGTTCAAATAGAGTAACACGATATGATGCTAGTGACAACACTGATAACTGATGTGAGGCTACTTTCCTCCACTGTCAGCTTGCCACATACAAATCATAATTTTGACCAGATGATTACTAATTTTTCCCTATTTTAAAACATGTGATAGTGTGTAGATGTGTGTAGATGTAGTGTAGATGTGTGTAGATGTAGTGTAGATGTAGTGTAGATGTAGTGTAGATGTGTGTAGATGTAGTGTAGATGTAGTGTAGATGTAGTGAGGATGTGTGTAGATGTGTGTAGATGTAGTGTAGATGTAGTGTTGATGTGTGTAGATGTAGATGTAGTGTAGATGTAGTGTAGATGTAGTGTTGATGTGTGTAGATGTGTGTAGATGTAGTGTAGATGCGTGGAGATGTAGTGTAGATGTAGTGTAGATGTGTGTAGATGTAGTGTAGATGTGTGTAGATGTAGTGTAGATGTAGTGTAGATGTGTGTAGATGTAGTGTATATGTGTGTAGATGTAGTGCAGATGTAGTGTAGATGTAGTGAGGATGTGTGTAGATGTAGATGTAGTGTAGATGTAGTGTAGATGTAGTGTTGATGTGTGTAGATGTGTGTAGATGTAGTGTAGATGCGTGGAGATGTAGTGTAGATGTAGTGTAGATGTGTGTAGATGTGTGTAGATGTGTGTAGATGTAGTGTAGATGTGTGTAGATGTGTGTAGATGTAGATGTAGTGTAGATGTAGTGTTGATGTAGTGTAGATGTAGATGTGTGGAGATGTAGTGTAGATGTAGTATAGATGTGTGTAGAAGTAGTGTAGATGTAGTGTAGATGTAGTGTAGATGTAGTGTAGATGCATGTAGATGTAGTGGAGATGTAGTGGAGATGTAGTGGAGATGTAGTGTAGATGTAGTATAGATGTAGTGTAGATGTAGTGTAGATGTGTGGAGATGTAGTGTAGATGTAGTGTAGATGTGTTTAGATGTAGATGTAGTGCAGATGTAGTGTAGATGTAGTGTTGATGTGTGTAGATGTGTGTAGATGTAGTGTAGATGTAGTGTTGATGTGTGTAGATGTGTGTAGATGTGTGGAGATGTAGTGTAGATGTGTGTAGATGTGTGTAGATGTAGTGTAGATGTAGTGTTGATGTAGTGTAGATGTAGTGTAGATGTAGTGGAAATGTAGTGTAGATGTAGTGTAGATGTATATAGATGTAGTATAGATGTAGTGTAGATGTGTGTAGATGTAGTGTAGATGTGTGTAGATGTAGTGTAGATGTGTGGAGATGTAGTGTAGATATAGTGTAGATGTAGTGTAGATGCGTGTAGATGTAGTGTAGATGTATATAGATGTAGTGTAGATGTGTGTAGATGTAGTCTCCTGAGTGGCGCAGTGGTCTAAGGCACTGCATTGCAGTGCTAGCTGTGCCACTAGAGATCCTGGTTCGAATCCAGGCTCTGTCGCAGCCGGCCGCGACCGGGAGACTCATGGGCAGCGCACAATTGGGCTAGCGTTGTCCAGGGTAGGGGAGGGAATGGCCGGCAGTGATGTAGCTCAGTTGATAGAGCATGGCGTTTGCAACGCCAGGGTTGTGGGTTCGATTCCCACGGGGGACCAGTATGATAAAAAAAAAAAAAATGTATTCACTAACTGTAAGTCGCTCTGGATAAGAGCGTCTGCTAAATGACTAAAATGTAAATGTAAAATGTAGTGTAGATGTAGAGTAGATGTGTGTAGATGTGTGTAGATGTAGTGTAGATGTAGTGTAGATGTAGTGTAGATGTGTGTAGATGTAGTGTAGATGTAGTGTAGATGTAGTGTAGATGTAGTGTAGATGTAGTGTAGATGTAGTGTAGATGTAGTGTAGATGTAGTGTAGATGTAGTGTGGAGATGTAGTGTAGATGTAGATGTAGTGTAGATGTGTGTAGATGTAGTGTAGATGTGTGTAGATGTGTGTAGATGTGTGTAGATGTGTGTAGATGTAGATGTTGATGTAGTGTAGATGTAGATGTGTGTAGATGTAGTGTAGATGTAGTGTAGATGTAGTGTAGATGTGTGGAGATGTAGTGTAGATGTAGTGTAGATGTGTTTAGATGTAGATGTAGTGCAGATGTAGTGTTGATGTGTGTAGATGTGTGTAGATGTAGTGGATATGTAGTGGAGATGTAGTGTAGATGTAGTGTAGATGTAGTGTAGATGTAGTGTAGATGTGTGGAGATGTAGTGTAGATGTGTTTAGATGTAGATGTAGTGCAGATGTAGTGCAGATGTAGTGCAGATGTAGTGTTGATGTGTGTAGATGTAGTGTTGATGTGTGTAGATGTGTGTAGATGTGTGTAGATGTGTGTAGATGTAGTGTAGATGTGTGTAGATGTGTGGAGATGTGTGTAGATGTGTGTAGATGTAGTGTAGATGTAGTGTAGATGTGTGTAGATGTAGTCTCCTGAGTGGCGCAGTGGTCTAAGGCACTGCATTGCAGTGCTAGCTGTGCCACTAGAGATCCTGGTTCGATCTAGGCTCTGTCGCAGCCGGCCGCGACCGGGAGACTCATGGGCAGCGCACAATTGGCCTAGCGTTGTCCAGGGTAGGGGAGGGAATGGCCGGCAGTGATGTAGCTCAGTTGATAGAGCATGGCTTTTGCAACGCCAGGGTTGTGGGTTCGATTCCCACGGGGGACCAGTATGATTTTAAAAAAAAATATGTATTCACTAACTGTAAGTCGCTCTGGATAAGAGCGTCTGCTAAATGACTAAAATGTAAATGTAAAATGTAGTGTAGATGTAGTGTAGATGTGTGTAGATGTAGATGTAGAGTAGATGTGTGGAGATGTAGTGTAGATGTAGATGTAGTGTAGATGTGTGTATATGTGTGTAGATGTAGTGTAGATGTGTATATGTGTGTAGATGTAGTGTAGATGTGTATAGATGTAGTGTAGATGTAGATGTAGTGTGGAGATGTAGTGTAGATGTAGATGTAGTGTAGATGTGTGTAGATGTAGTGTAGATGTAGTGTAGATGTGTGTAGATGTAGTGTAGATGTGTGTAGATGTAGTGTAAATGTGTGTAGATGTGTGTAGATGTAGTGTAGATGTAGTGTAGATGTTGTGTAGATGTAGTGTAGATGTGTGTAGATGTAGTGTAGATGTGTGTAGATGTGTGTAGATGTAGTGTAGATGTGTTTAGATGTAGTGTAGATGTGTTTAGAGGTGTGTAGATGTAGATATAGTGTAGATGTGTGTAGATGTAGTGTAGATGTAGTGTATATTTAATGTAGATGTGTGTAGATGTAGTGTAGATGTGTGTAGATGTAGTGTAGATGTAGTGTAGATGTAGATGTAGTGTAGATGTAGTGTAGATGTGTGTAGATGTAGTGTAGATGTGTGTAGATGTGTGTAGATGTAGTGTAGATGTAGTGTAGATGTGTGTAGATGTAGTGTAGATGTATATAGATGTAGTGTAGATGTGTGTAGATGTAGTCTCCTGAGTGGCGCAGTGGTCTAAGGCACTGCATTGCAGTGCTAGCTGTGCCACTAGAGATCCTGGTTCGAATCCAGGCTCTGTCGCAGCCGGCCGCGACCGGGAGACTCATGGGCAGCGCACAATTGGCCTAGCGTTGTCCAGGGTAGGGGAGGGAATGGCCGGCAGGGATGTAGCTCAGTTGATAGAGCATGGCGTTTGCAACGCCAGAGTTGTGGGTTCGATTCCCACGGGGGACCAGTATGATTTTTTTTTTAAATATGTATTCACTAACTGTAAGTCGCTCTGGATAAGAGCGTCTGCTAAATGACTAAAATGTAAATGTAAAATGTAGTGTAGATGTAGTGTAGATGTGTGTAGATGTAGATGTAGAGTAGATGTGTGGAGATGTAGTGTAGATGTAGATGTAGTGTAGATGTGTGTATATGTGTGTAGATGTAGTGTAGATGTGTAGATGTAGTGTAGATGTGTATATGTGTGTAGATGTGTATAGATGTAGTGTAGATGTAGATGTAGTGTGGAGATGTAGTGTAGATGTAGATGTGTGTAGATGTAGTGTAGATGTAGTGTAGATGTGTGTAGATGTAGTGTAGATGTGTGTAGATGTAGTGTAGATGTGTGTAGATGTGTGTAGATGTAGTGTAGATGTGTTTAGATGTAGTGTAGATGTGTGTAGAGGTGTGTAGATGTAGATATAGTGTAGATGTGTGTAGATGTAGTGTAGATGTAGTGTATATTTAATGTAGATGTGTGTAGATGTAGTGTAGATGTGTGTATATGTAGTGTAGATGTAGTGTAGATGTGTGTAGATGTAGATGTAGTGTAGATGTAGTGTAGATGTGTGTAGATGTAGTGTTGATGTGTGTAGATGTAGTGTAGATGTGTGTAGATGTAGTGTAGATGTAGTGTGGATGTGTGGAGATGTAGTGTAGATGTAGTGTAGATGTAGTGTAGATGCGTGTAGATGTAGTGTAGATGTATATAGATGTAGTGTAGATGTGTGTATATGTAGTCTCCTGAGTGGCGCAGTGGTCTAAGGCACTGCATTGCAGTGCTAGCTGTGCCACTAGAGATCCTGGTTCGAATCCAGGCTCTGTCGCAGCCGGCCGCGACCGGGAGACTCATGGGCAGCGCACAATTGGCCTAGCGTTGTCCAGGGTAGGGGAGGGAATGGCCGGCAGGGATGTAGCTCAGTTGATAGAGCATGGCGTTTGCAACGCCAGAGTTGTGGGTTCGATTCCCACGGGGGACCAGTATGATTTTTAAAAAAAATATGTATTCACTAACTGTAAGTCGCTCTGGATAAGAGCGTCTGCTAAATGACTAAAATGTAAATGTAAAATGTAGTGTAGATGTAGTGTAGATGTGTGTAGATGTAGATGTAGAGTAGATGTGTGGAGATGTAGTGTAGATGTAGATGTAGTGTAGATGTGTGTATATGTGTGTAGATGTAGTGTAGATGTGTAGATGTAGTGTAGATGTGTATATGTGTGTAGATGTGTATAGATGTAGTGTAGATGTAGATGTAGTGTGGAGATGTAGTGTAGATGTAGATGTAGTGTAGATGTGTGTAGATGTAGTGTAGATGTAGTGTAGATGTAGTGTAGATGTAGTGTAGATGTGTGTAGATGTAGTGTAGATGTGTGTAGATGTAGTGTAGATGTGTGTAGATGTGTGTAGATGTAGTGTAGATGTGTTTAGATGTAGTTTAGATGTGTGTAGAGGTGTGTAGATGTAGATATAGTGTAGATGTGTGTAGATGTAGTGTAGATGTAGTGTATATTTAATGTAGATGTGTGTAGATGTAGTGTAGATGTGTGTAGATGTAGTGTAGATGTGTGTAGATGTAGTGTAGATGTGTGTAGATGTGTGTAGATGTAGTGTAGATGTGTGTAGATGTAGTGTAGATGTGTGTAGATGTAGTGTAGATTTAATGTAGATGTGTGTAGATGTAGTGTAGATGTGTGTAGATGTAGTGTAGATGTAGTGTAGATGTGTATATATGTAGACCTGAGTGGCGCAGTGGTCTAAGGCACTGCATCGCAGTGCTAACTGTGCCACTAGAGATCCTGGTTCGAATCCAGGCTCTGTCGCAGCCGGCCGCGACCGGGAGACTCATGGGCGGCACACAATTGGCCCAGCGTCGTCCAGGGTAGGGGAGGGAATGGCCGGCAGGGATGTAGCTCAGTTGATAGAGCATGGCGTTTGCAACGCCAGGGTTGTGGGTTCGATTCCCACGGGGGCCAGTATAAAAAAATATATAAATATGTATTCACTAACTGTAAGTCGCTCTGGATAAGAGCGTCTGCTAAATGACTAAAGTGTAGATGTAGTGTAGATGTAGTGTGGTACTGTACTCACTGCAAATTCACAGTCCATCATTTTACACTGGGTCAGATCGACGTCAGGAGTGTCCTTAGCACATACCGTCTCTCTGATGGTGAACTTCACAAAGTAGGCCGGACTCACCACCCACTGTGAAGACGAAGCAATATGCTTTGAACTTGAAATATACAGAACAAAAATATAAACGCAACATATAAAGTCTTGGTCCCATGTTTCATAAGCTGAAATAAAAGATCCCAGAAATGTTCCATACGCACAAAAAGCTTATTTCTCTCAAATGTTGTGCACAAATTTATTTAAATCCCTGTTAGTGAGCATTTCTCTTTTGCCAAGATAATCCATCTACCTGACAGGTGTGGCATATCAAGAAGCTGATTAAACAGCATGATCATTACACAGGTGCACCTTGTGCTGGGGACAATAAAAGGCCACTCTAAAATGTGCAGTTTTGTCACAGAACACAATGCCACAGATGTCTCAAATTTTGAGGGAGCGTGCAATTGGCATGTTGACTGCAGGAATGTCCATCAGAGCTGTTGCCAGAGAATTGAATGCTCATTTCTCTACCATAAGCCGCCTCCAATGGCGTTTTAGAGAATTTGGCAGTACGTCCAACCGGCCTCACAACCACAGACCACATGTAACCACACCAGCCCAGGATCTCAACATCCGGCTTCTTCACCTGCGGGATCGTCTGAGACCAGCCACCCGGAAAGCTAATTTTTGCACAAACTGTCAGAAACCATCTCAGGGAAGCTCATCTACGTGCTCATCGTCCTCACCAAGGTCTTGACCATACTGCAGTTCGGCATCGTAACCGACTTCAGTGGCCACAGGCACGCTGGAGAAGTGTGCTCTTCATCGAGGAATCCCGGTTTCAACTATCCCGGGCAGATGGCGTCATGTGGGCGAGCGGTTTGTTAATGTCAACATTGTGAAAAGAGTGCCCCATGGTGGCAGTGAGGTTATGGTATGGGCAGGCATAAGCTACGGACAACGAACACAATTGCATTTTATCGATGGCAATTTGAATGCCATCGAGGCCCATTGTCGTGCAATTCATCCGCCACCATCACCGCATGTTTCAGCATGATAATGCACGGCCTCATGTCGCAAGGATCTGTACACAATTCCTGGAAGTTCCATGACCTGCAAAGTCACCAGACATGTCACCAATTGAGCATGTTTGGGATGCTCTGGATCGACGTGTACGACAGCGTGTTTTAGTTCCCGCCAATATCCAGCAACTTCGCACAGCCATTGAAGAGGAGTGGGACAACATTCCACAGGCCACAATCAACAGCCTGATCAACTCTATGCGAAGGAGATGTGTCGCGCTTCTTGAGGCAAATGGTGGTCACACCAGATACTGACTGGTTTTCTGATCCACACCCCTACCTTTTTTTAAGGTGTTTGTGACCATCAGATGCATATCTGTATTCCCAGTCATGTGAAATCCATAGATTAGGGCCTAAAATATTTATTTCAATTGACTAACTTCCAAATATGAACTGTAAATGAGTAAAATCGTAGAAATTGTTGCATGTTGCGTTTATATTTTTGTGCAGTGTAGTTTACACAACATCACGATTTTAATTATGAGCGAGAGTCACATATATTCCTTTCAAATGCTCTTCAGATTTTTGGTTTCACCGTCTCATGTTGGTGGATTGTCTTCTACTCCTCTCCAATAGCAAAGTGCTATTTTTATTTAAATAGCAAAACATTTCATATCTGACGTAGGCCTACAACATAGAACGATCTCACAGACCTGCATGCTAGCTCCTGTTACGTTGAGGAGGGTGAAGTAGTTTGGCAGGCGATTCATTCTGTTGTATTTCTGGAGGATCAGATTGGCCGTCTCCGCTATGATGGGGTCATCCAGGTGCTCTGCTGTTGGACAGTCTGGACACGTGTCGACAATGACAGTGGCAGGCACTGGACACAAGGTCAAAGGTCAGGGGTCAGGGGTTACAGTTCACTACAGGTTAGTCAACTCAAAGCAACAATGCACCAGTAAGTCATTGAACTGAAAGGGTTTTGTGGTTACAGTAGCTACTGTATATTGTTCCTGACCTCATGACCTGACCAGGAAAAACGGAGCCCTAGTGAGCCCATCTAAACAGACTCTACCTTGTTGGATGGTACATTTATAGCTGCGGAGTTCCACACCCTTCCCAACAGAGATAGACGCCATACACTGCCCATACACCTGTGGAGTGGTAAGAGAGTTTCATTCACATATCCCACTCTCCACTAGGCTGATCCCAGATCTGTTTTTGCCTACTCCATTGTCATTGTCAAGTTTGGCATGACAATTCTATGAGGAGTTGGCAAGAGAGGAGAAACAGACTGGCATTCAGTCTAACTCCCCACACCCTATAAGCCTAACTCCCCACACCCTATAAGCCTAACTCCCCACACCCTATAAGCCTAACTCCCCACACCCTATAAGCCTAACTCCCCACACCCTATAAGCCTAACTCCCCACACCCTATAAGCCTAACTCCCCACACCCTATAAGCCTAACTCCCCACACCCTATAAGCCTAACTCCCCACACCCTATAAGTCTAACTCCCCACACCCTATAAGCCTAACTCCCCACACCCTATAAGCCTAACTCCCCACACCCTATAAGCCTAACTCCCCACACCCTATAAGTCTAACACCCCACACCATATAAGCCTAACTCCCCACACCCTATAAGCCTAACTCCCCACACCCTATAAGCCTAACTCCCCACACCCTATAAGCCTAACTCCCCACACCCTATAAGCCTAACTCCCCACACCCTATAAGCCTAACTCCCCACACCCTATAAGCCTAACTCCCCACACCCTATAAGCCTAACTCCCCACACCCTATAAGCCTAACTCCCCACACCCTATAAGCCTAACTCCCCACACCCTATAAGCCTAACTCCCCACACCCTATAAGTCTAACTCCCCACACCCTATAAGTCTAACTCCCCACACCCTATAAGTCTAACTCCCCACACCCTATAAGCCTAACTCCCCACACCCTATAAGCCTAACTCCCCACACCATATAAACCTAACTCCCCACACCCTATAAGCCTAACTCCCCACACCCTATAAGCCTAACTCCCCACACCATATAAACCTAACTCCCCACACCCTATAAGCCTAACTCCCCACACCCTATAAGCCTAACTCCCCACACCCTATAAGCCTAACTCCCCACACCCTATAAGCCTAACTCCCCACACCCTATAAGCCTAACTCCCCACACCCTATAAGCCTAACTCCCCACACCCTATAAGCCTAACTCCCCACACCCTATAAGTCTAACTCCCCACACCCTATAAGTCTAACTCCCCACACCCTATAAGTCTAACTCCCCACACCCTATAAGCCTAACTCCCCACACCCTATAAGCCTAACTCCCCACACCATATAAACCTAACTCCCCACACCCTATAAGCCTAACTCCCCACACCCTATAAGCCTAACTCCCCACACCATATAAACCTAACTCCCCACACCATATAAGCCTAACTCCCCACACCCTATAAGCCCATACATCCCTATATGGTATACTGCTTACTGGTACGTCAGCTACATCCTTCACTTCACATTTCTTCCATGGCTTCTTGCTGATCACGTGACACTTTGTCTCCAGCACGTCTATGGTCAGGTTGAACAGCACCCCTGCTCCTTCCTGGGGAGAGAGGTGGAGGTAGGGGAGGCAGTTACTCCACTAAAGGGGTGAAAAGCCAAAAATTCATGCAATAGTAATTTGACAGCTCAAATAATCTCATTTGTCAAATGCTCTCATAATTGACCAATATACATGTATTTACTTTGGGCAGTTAGTAGAGGATTTCTCAACACTTTAGAACTTACCTCTTTTGGACACTAGAGGGAATTTACAGAACAGTATCAATTACTGATAGAGAACCGTGTAGGCTGCCGTGCTTCTTAAAAACAGAAATTATACAACTATAAACAGTACTTTTTACTCACCTCTATCTTTTCTGTAAAGTTTGCGCCCAAAAGACAGGAAAATAAAAAACTCTTGCATTGTTCCATTACACTCAATCAGTGAAGAACACAAATAACTAGAAAAACACCAACAACCTTTTATTAAACAGGAAGAGTAGTACAGTTCAGAACAGTAGCTAGTTGACCAGCCTCACCACTGTCTGCTGGCTGACATCATAGACTCTGTTGAGGCTGAGGATGAATCCTTCGGTGAGGTCAGCATTGATCTTGTCCAGGCCTTCCTCCGCCGCCCTCAGGACCTCTGGGCCCTGGCACCCCACCGCAGGGGTCACCGGGGAGGGGCTGCCCCCATGCCAACACATACACAGGGCTATCAGCCACACACAGAACCACATCCTTTACTGTACACAGCACCCCGTGTTAGCCTGGTCGCTAATGCTAATGAAGAAGCGAGGCTAAAGAACCCTGGGCTGTGTCCTGGGGGTGTACTGTATGCAGACTGAGAGGGGTAGGTGGAGAGGTAGTCAAAGGCCCCTACTGGTAGTCAGCTAGTCAACTTTACCCTCTTCCCCAGAGGACATGTAAATACAGATTTATCTGCTGTTGACCAATGACTTTTTGTACATTTAAACATTGAGTGAGGGGTGGGCTCGGTGTGGAAATAGACAAATATTTGACCTCACTCAAAGGGGGCGGCGGTAGCCTCGAGCTGCCTGTTGGGAAATCTGCAGGAATACTACCTACCGCCATTGTGACCTTAAGCAAAGGAACCTAAGTGCTCCACAGTCCCATGCTCTGCCACAGCACCATGCTCAGTCACAGCACCATGCTCAGCCACAGCCCCTGCTCAGCCACAGCCCCATGCTCTGCCACAGCCCCTGCTCTGCCACAGCCCCATGCTCTGCCACAGCCCCATGCTCTGCCACAGCCCCATGCTCTGCCACAGCCCCATGCTCTGCCACAGCCCCATGCTCAGCCACAGCCCCTGCTCAGCCACAGCCCCATGCTCTGCCACAGCCCCTGCTCAGCCACAGCCCCATGCTCTGCCACAGCCCAATGCTCAGCCACAGCCCCATGCTCTGCCACAGCCCCTGCTCAGCCAATCAATCAATCAATCAATTTTATTTTATATAGCCCTTCTTACATCAGCTAATATCTCGAAGTGCTGTACAGAAACCCAGCCTAAAACCCCAAACAGCTAGTAATGCAGGTGTAGAAGCACGGTGGCTAGGAAAAACTCCCTAGAAAGGCGAAAACCTAGGAAGAAACCTAGAGAGGAACCAGGCTATGAGGGGTGGCCAGTCCTCTTCTGGCTGTGCCGGGTGGAGATTATAACAGAACCATGCCAAGATGTTCAAAAATGTTCATAAGTGACAAGCATGGTCAAATAATAATCAGGAATAAATCTCAGTTGGCTTTTCATAGCCGATCATTAAGAGTTGAAAACAGCAGGTCTGGGACAGGTAGGGGTTCCATAACCGAAGGCAGAACAGTTGAAACTGGAATAGCAGCAAGGCCAGGCGGACTGGGGACAGCAAGGAGTCACCACGGCCGGTAGTCCCGACGTATGGTCCTAGGGCTCAGGTCTCTCAGTTGGCTTTTCATAGCCGATCATTAAGAGTTGAAAACAGCAGGTCTGGGACAGGTAGGGGTTTCGTAGCCGCAGGCAGAACAGTTGAAACTGGAATAGCAGCAAGGCCAGGCGGACTGGGGACAGCAAGGTGTCATCATGCCCGGTAGTCCTGACGTATGGTCCTAGGGCTCAGGTTCTCAGAGAGAAAGAGAGAACGAGAGAATTAGAGAGAGCATACTTAAATTCACACAGGACACTGGATAAGACAGGAGAAGTACTCCAGGTATAACCAACTAACCCCAGCCCCCCGACACATAAACTACTGCAGCATAAATACTGGAGGCTGAGACAGGAGCGGTCCGGAGACACTGTGGCCCCATCCGAAGAAACCCCCGGACAGGGCCAAACAGGAAGGATATAACCCCACCCACTCCGCCAAAGCACAGCCCCCGCACCACTAGAGGGATATCCCCAACCACCAACTTACAATCCTGAGACAAGGCCGAGTATAGCCCACAGAGGTCTCCACCACAGCACAAACCAAGGGGGGGGCGCCAACCCAGACAGGAAGATCACGTCAGTAACTCAACCCACTCAAGTGACGCACCCCTCCCAGGGACGGCATGAAAGAGCACCAGCAAGCCAGTGACTCAGCCCCTGCAACAGGGTTAGAGGCAGAGAACCCCAGTGGAGAGGGGAACCGGCCCGGCAGAGACAGCAAGGGCTGTTCGTTGCTCCAGCCTTTCCGTTCACCTTCACACTCCTGGGCCAGACTACACTCAATCATATGACCTACTGAAGAGATAAGTCTTCAGTAAAGACTTAAAGGTTGAGACCGAGTCTGCGTCTCTCACATGGGTAGGCAGACTGTTCCATAAAAACGGAGATCTATAGGAGAAAGCCCTGCCTCCCGCTGTTTGCTTAGAAATTCTAGGGACAATTAGGAGGCCTGCGTCTTGTGACCGTAGCGTACGTATTGGTATGTACGGCAGGACCAACTCGGAAAGATAGGTAGGAGCAAGCCCATGTAACGCTTTATAGGTTAACAGTAAAACCTTGAAATCAGCCCTTGCCTTAACAGGAAGCCAGTGTAGGGAAGCTAGCACTGGAGTAATATGATCAAATTTCTTGGTTCTAGTCAGGATTCTAGCAGCCGTATTTAGCACTAACTGAAGTTTATTTAGTGCTTTATCCGGGTAGCCGGAAAATAGAGCATTGCAGTAGTCTAACCTAGAAGTAACAAATGCATGGATTAATTTTTCTGCATCATTTTTGGACAGAAAATTTCTGATTTTTGCAATGTTACGTAGATGGAAAAAAGCTGTCCTTGAAACAGTCTTGATATGTTCGTCAAAAGAGAGATCAGGGTCAAGAGTAACGCCGAGGTCCTTCACAGTTTTATTTGAGACGACTTTACAACCATCAAGATGAATTGTCAGATTTAACAGAAGATCTCTTTGTTTCTTGGGACCTAGAACAAGCATCTCTGTTTTGTCCGAGTTTAAAAGTAAAAAGTTTTCAGCCATCCACTTCCTTATGTCTGAAACACAGGCTTCTAGCGAGGGCAATTTTGGGGCTTCACCATGTTTCATTGAAATGTACAGCTGTGTGTCATCCGCATAGCAGTGAAAGTTAACATTATGTTTTCGAATAACATCCCCAAGAGGTAAAATATATAGTGAAAACAATAGTGGTCCTAAAACGGAACCTTGAGGAACACCGAAATGTACAGTTGATTTGTCGGAGGACAGACCATTCACAGAGACAAACTGATATCTTTCCGACAGGTAGGATCTAAACCAGGCCAGAACTTGTCCGTGTAGACCAATTTGGGTTTCCAGTCTCTCCAAAAGAATGTGGTGATCGATGGTGTCAAAGGCAGCACTAAGGTCTAGTAGCACGAGGACAGATGCAGAGCCTCGGTCTGACGCCATTAAAAGGTCATTTACCACCTTCACAAGTGCAGTCTCAGTGCTATGATGGGGTCTAAAACCAGACTGAAGCATTTCGTATACATTGTTTGTCTTCAGAAAGGCAGTGAGTTGCTGCGCAACAGCTTTTTCTAAAATTTTTGAGAGGAATGGAAGATTCGATATAGGCCGATAGTTTTTTATATTTTCCGGGTCAAGGTTTGGCTTTTTCAAGAGAGGCTTTATCACTGCCACTTTTAGTGAGTTTGGTACACATCCGGTGGATAGAGAGCTGTTTATTATGTTCAACATAGGAGGGCCAAGCACAGGAAGCAGCTCCTTCAGCAGTTTAGTAGGAATAGGATCCAGTATGCAGCTTGAAGGTTTAGAGGCCATGATTATTTTCATCATTGTGTCAAGAGATATAGTACTAAAACACTTAAGTGTCTCTCCCGATCCCAGGCCCTCGCAGAGCTGTGCAGATCCAGGACAGCTAAGCCCTGGAGGAATACGCAGATTCAAAGAGGAGTCCGTAATTTGCTTTCTAATGGTCATGATCTTTTCCTCAAAGAAGTTCATGAATTTATCACTGCTGAAGTGAAAGCCATCCTCTCTTGGGGAATGCTGCTTTTTAGTTAGCTTTGCAACAGTATCAAAAAGAAATTTTGGATTGTTCTTATTTTCCTCGATTAAGTTGGAAAAGTAGGATGATCGAGCAGCAGTGAGGGCTCTTCGGTACTGCACGGTACTGTCTTTCCAAGCTAGTCGGAAGACTTCCAGTTTGGTGTGGCGCCATTTCCGTTCCAATTTCCTGGAAGCTTGCTTCAAAGCTCGGGTATTTTCTGTATACCAGGGAGCTAGTTTCTTATGACAAATGTTTTTCGTTTTTAGGGGTGCAACTGCATCTAGGGTATTGCGCAAGGTTAAATTGAGTTCCTCAGTTAAGTGGTTAACTGATTTTTGTCCTCTGACGTCCTTGGGTAGGCAGAAGGAGTCTGGAAGGGCATCAATGAATTTTTGTGTTGTTTGAGAATTTATAGCACGACTTTTGATGCTCCTTGGTTGGGGTCTGAGCAGATTATTTGTTGCGATTGCAAATGTAATAAAATGGTGGTCCGATAGTCCAGGATTTTGTGGAAAAACATTAAGATCTACAACATTTATTCCATGGGACAAAACTAGGTCCAGAGTATGACTGTGGCAGTGAGTAGGTCCAGAGACATGTTGGACAAAACCCACTGAGTCGATAATGGCTCCGAAAGACTTTTGGAGTGGGTCTGTGGACTTCTCCATGTGAATATTAAAATCACCAAAAATTAGAATATGATCTGCTATGACTACAAGGTCTGATAGGAATTCAGGAAACTCAGAGAGGAACGCTGTATATGGCCCAGGAGGCCTGTAAACAGTAGCTATAAAAAGTGATTGAGTAGGCTGCATAGATTTCATGACTAGAAGCTCAAAAGATGAAAACGCCGTTTTTTTTTTTGTAAATTGAAATTTGCTATCGTAAATGTTAGCAACACCTCCGCCTTTGCGGGATGCACGGGGAATATGGTCACTAGTGTAACCAGGAGGTGAGGCCTCATTTAACACAGCAAATTCATCAGGCTTAAGCCATGTTTCAGTCAGGCCAATCACATCAAGATTATGATCAGTGATTAGTTCATTGACTATGACTGCCTTTGAAGTGAGGGATCTAACATTAAGTAACCCTATTTTGAGATGTGAGGTATCACGATCTCTTTCAATAATGGCAGGAATGGAGGAGGTCTTTATCCTAATAAGATTGCTAGGGTGAACACCGCCATGTTTAGTTTTGCCCAACCTAGGTCGAGGCACAGACACAGTCTCAATGGGTATGGCTGAGCTGACTACACTGACTGTGCTATTGGCAGACTCCACTAAGCTGGCAGGTTGGCTAACAGCCTGCTGCCTGGCCTGCACCCTATTTCACTGTGGGGCTAGAGGAGTTACAGCCCCATGCTCTGCCACAGCCCCATGCTCAGCCACAGCCTGTTACAGTTGAAGTCGGAGGTTTACATACACTTTAGCCAAATACATTTAAACTCAGTTTTTCACAATTCCTGACATTTAATCCTAGTAAAAAATCCCTGTTTTAGGTCAGTTAGGATCACCACTTTATTTTAAAAATGTGAAATTTCAGGATAATAGTAGAGAGAATGATTTATTTCAGTTTTTATTTCTTTCATTACATTCCCAGTGGGTCAGAAGTTTACATACACTTAATTAGTATTTGGTAGCATTGCCTTTAAATTGTTTAACTTGGGTCAAACGTTTCGGGTAGCCTTCCACAAGCTTCCCACAATAAGTTGGGTGAATTTTGGCCCATTCCTCCTGACAGAGCTGGTGTAACTGAGTCAGGTTTGTAGGCCTCCTTGCTCGCACACACTTTTTCATTTCTGCCCACTAATTTTCTATAGGATTGAGGTAAGGGCTTTGTGATGGCCACTCCAATACCTTGACTTTGTTGTCCTTAAGCCATTTTGGCACAACTTTGGAAGTATGCTTGGGGTCATTGTCCATTTCGAAGACCCATTTGCGACCAAGCTTTAACTTCCTGACTGATGTCTTGAGATGTTGCTTCAATATATCCACATAATTTTCCTTCCTCATGATGTCATCTATTTTGTGAAGTGCACCAGTCCCTCATGCAGCAAAGCACCCCCACAGCATGATGCTGCCACCCCGTGCTTCACGGTTGGGATGGTGTTCTTCGGCTTGCAAGTAATCCCCTTTTTCCTCAAAACATAACGATGGTCATTATGGCCAAACAGTTCTATTTTTGTTTCATCAGACCAGAGGACATTTCTCCAAAAAGTACGATCTTTGTCCCCATGTGCAGTTGCAAACCGTAATCTGGCTTTTTTATGGCGGTTTTGGAGCAGTGGCTTCTTCCTTGCTGAGCGGCCTTTCAGGTTATGTCGATATAGGACTTGTTTTAGTGTGGATATACAGTGAGGGAAAAAAGTATTTGATCCCCTGCTGATTTTGTACGTTTGCCCTCTGACAAAGAAATGATCAGTCTATAATTTTAATGGTAGGTTTATTTGAACAGTGAGAGAGAGAATAACAGCAACAAAATCCAGAAAAACGCATGTCAAAAATGTTATAAATTGATTTGCATTTTAATGAGGGAAATAAGTATTTGACCCCCTCTCAATCAGAAAGATTTCTGGCTCGCAGGTGTCTTTTATACAGGTAACGAGCTGAGATTAGGAGCACACTCTTAAAGGGAATACTCCTAATCTCAGCTTGTTACCTGTATAAAAGACACCTGTCCACAGAAGCAATCAATCAATCAGATTCCAAACTCTCCACCATGGCCAAGACGAAAGAGATCTCCAAGGATGTCAGGGTCAAGATTGTAGACCTACACAAGGCTGGAATGGGCTACAAGACCATCAATAAGCAGCTTGGTGAGAAGGTGACAACAGTTGGTGCGATTATTCGCAATTGGAAGAAACACAAAAGAACTGTCAATCTCCCTCGGCCTGGGGCTCCATGCAAGATCTCACCTCGTGGAGTTGCAATGATCATGAAAACGGTGAGGAATCAGCCCAGAACTACACGGGAGGATCTTGTCAATGATCTCAAGGCAGCTGGGACCATAGTCACCAAGAAAACAATTGGTAACACAATACGCCGTGAAGGACTGAAATCCTGCAGCGCCCGCAAGGTCCACCTGCTCAAGAAAGCACATATACATGCCCGTCTGAAGTTTGCCAATGAACATCTGAATGATTCAGAGGAGAACTGGGTGAAAGTGTTGTGGTCAGATGAGACCAAAATGGAGCTCTTTGGCATCAACTCAACTCGCCGTGTTTGGAGGAGGAGGAATGCTGCCTATGACCCCAAGAACGCCATTCCCACCATCAAACATGGAGGTGGAAACATTATGCTTTGGGGGTGTTTTTCTGCTAAGGGGACAGGACAACTTCACAGCATCAAAGGAACGATGGACGGGGCCATGTACCGTCAAATCTTGGGTGAGAACCTCCTTCCCTCAGCCAGGGCATTGAAAATGGGTTGTGGATTGGTATTCCAGCATGACAATGACCCAAAACACACGGCCAAGGAAACAAAGGAGTGGCTCAAGAAGAAGCACATTAAGGTCCTGGAGTGGCCTAGCCAGTCTCCAGACCTTAATCCCATATAAAATCTGTGGAGGGAGCTGAAGGTTCGAGTTGCCAAACGTCAGCCTCGAAACCTTAATGACTTGGAGAAGATCTGCAAAGAGGAGTGGAACAAAATCCCTCCTGAGATGTGTGCAAACCTGGTGGCCAACTACAAGAAACGTCTGACCTCTGTGATTGCCAACAAGGGTTTTGCCACCAAGTACTAAGTCATGTTTTGCAGAGGGGTCAAATACTTATTTCCCTCATTAAAATGCAAATCAATTTATAACATTTTTGACATGCTTTTTCCTGGGTGTTTTTGTTGTTATTCTGTCTCTCATTGTTCAAATAAACCTACCATTAAAATTATAGACCGATCATGTCTTTGTCAGTGGGCAAACGTACAAAATCAGCAGGGGATCAAATACATTTTTCCCTCACTGTAGATACTTTTGTACCTGTTTCCTCCAGCATCTTCACAAGGTCCTTTGCTGTTGTTCTGGGATTGATTTGTACCAAAGTACGTTCATCTCTAGGAGACAGAACGCGTCTCCTTCCTGAGCGGTATGACGGCTGCGTGGTCCCATGGTGTTTGTACTTGCGTACTATTGTTTGTACAGATAAACGTGGTACCTTCAGGTGTTTGGAAATTGCTCCCAAGGATGAACCAGACTTGTGGAGGTCTACAATTTTTTTCTGAGGTCTTGGCTGATTTCTTTTGATTTTCCCATGATGTCAAGCAAAGAGGCACTGAGTTTGAAGGTAGGCCTTGAAATACATCCACAGGTACACCTCCAATTGACTTAAATGATGTAAATTAGCCTATCAGAAGCTTCTAAAGCCATTACATAATTTTCTGGAATCTTCCAAGCTGTTTATAGGCACAGTATGTAAACTTCTGACCCACTGGAATTGTGATACAGTGAATTATAAGCGAAATATTCCGTCTGTAAACAATTGTTGGAAAAAGTAGATGTCCTAACCGACTTGCCAAAACTATAGTTTGTTAACAAGTAATTTGTGTATTGGTTGAAAAACAAGTTTTAATAACTCCAACCTAAGTGTATGTAAACTTCCGACTTCAACTGTATGTGTCAGGTTGGGTGATATGACAGCAAAAAAATAAAGAATATCCATGCAAACTGACCAATAAATCAAGAATTGTATTGTATTGCATTGTCTCTTTATGGCTCAGGATCACTGGGTGTGCTGTATCTGTTTGTGTACAGTGCATATCAGTTACTTGTTTGTTTTCCAGCATGGAATGTAAAAAGTGTTTGGAAGTAAGGAAACATGTAGCCTGGGTACAGGCTTTTTTTGTTTAAATAGTGAACTTGTCATTGTATTGCCAAACAATGCCATGCAGTGATTTAACTTTAGTATACTGGTAGTTAAATGCAGAAAAGGCTTAATGGCTGAGGAAGCCCATGAGGGCTGAAGGTTAGTGGTTTGTGTTCCCTGAACAGTACAGTAAGGCTGTCTGAATAGCAAGGTTGGATCCTATCCATATCAAAGGTTTATGAAGTGGATTGGCATTGGGCACATCCATCATATGTACTATCTTCATCACTCCTATGCTCACCTCAACAAAACCACTCAAACCCACCTCAACAAAACCACTCAAGCCCACCTCAACAAAACCACTCAAACCCACCGCAACAAAACCACTCAAACCCACCTCAACAAAACCACTCAAACCCACCTCAACAAAACCACTCAAACCCACCTCAACAAAACCACTCAAACCCAACTCAACAACACTCTCTCAAACCCACCTCAACAACACTCTCTCAAACCCACCTCAACGACACTGTCTCAAACCCACCTCAACGACACTGTCTCAAACCCACCTCAACGACACTGTCTCAAACCCACCTCAACGACACTGTCTCAAACCCACCTCAATGACACTGTCTCAAACCCACCTCAACAACACACTCTCAAACCCACCTTAACAACACTCTCTCAAACCCACCTCAACAACACTGTCTCAAACCCACCTCAACAACACTCTCTCAAACCCACCTCAACAAAACCACTCAAACCCACCTCAACGACACTCTCTCAAACCCACCTCAACAACACTCTCTCAAACCCACCTCAACAACACTCTCTCAAACCCACCTCAACAACACTCTCTCAAACCCAACTCAACAACACTCTCTCAAACCCACCTCAACAACACTCTCTCAAACCCACCTCAACAAAACCACTCAAACCCACCTCAACAAAACCACTCAAACCCACCTCAACAAAACCACCCAAACCCACCTCAACAACGCTCTCAAACCCACCTCAACAACACTCTCAAACCCACCTCAACAAAACCACTCAAACCCACCTCAACGACACTCTCTCAAACCCACCTCAACAACACTCTCAAACCCACCTCAACATCACTCTCTCAAACCCACCTCAACAACACTCTCTCAAACCCACCTCAACAACACTCTCTCAAACCCACCTCAACAACACTCTCTCAAACCCACCTCAACAACACTCTCTCAAACCCACCTCAACAACACTCTCTCAAACCCACCTCAACAACACTCTCTCAAACCCACCTCAACAAAACCACTCAAACCCACCTCAACAAAACCACCCAAACCCACCTCAACAAAACCACTCAAACCCACCTCAACAAAACCACTCAAACCCACCTCAACAAAACCACTCAAACCCACCTCAACGACACTGTCTCAAACCCACCTCAACGACACACTCTCAAACCCTGAATGGACCTTTATATCTCCACCATCATCGGCTGTCACACACAGACATATCTCCCCTTTTGGGTCTATTGATACAGCTGTGATGTAATCAGGGTGGTTGTTATGGTGATTGCTCTAGATCTGTCTCCAATCCTCCTGTTGCTATTCTCTGTAGTGCCATGGTGAAGATAATGGGCCTTATCTATACAGATACACACGCAGTAGCTTCGACCAGATAACGTTTTATTTTTCACAATCACATCTGACGCAACGTTTTCCTCGCATTGTGAGAACAGTACTGTGTATCTTGAGGTCAGGGTTTCACAACCTTTTTTTTTTTTTTTTTTACCTGCACCCGCTTGTACCTCCCCAACCCACTTCTAGGTCCTGTAGCCAGGGGTATGCTTTGCCTTATTCTAGGCAATAAAAACAGTACTATCCTTTACAGGTATTGTATAGCCTGCTGTATATCTGTTGAATGAGATAGGCGATGCTCTGCTGCCAACATAGACAGAACTATATACGTACTTTATGCTCTGATTATTGGAGCACCATTATAGGGTCCTTCAGTATACTGTACCTCGGCACTGTGACTATGTTTTTATGAGTGCAGGGTTTCATGTAGAGGTCAGGGTTATAGAAACGTTTATCCTCAATACTGTTGCGTCTGGACGTGGATTTTGTAGTGTTAGGTAAAGCTGTTTTTCTTTTAATCTTGTATGGTGCAGAAGAAAAGGAGTCTATTGATGCATTAGTGATGTTTTATTTTTATTTTGTGAGTCTAGGAACAACACCCACCTCAACAACTATCTTCCGTCATGACATAGATAGATAGAGTATTAGAAACGTACAAAACAATGCTGTCAATCCTTTTGTTTTTTTAGGAACACACAGTCACAGTCTCAAACATAATTCTCACAGACAGACAGACAGAGGCAGACAGACAGACAGACAAAGAGAGAGAGAGAGAGAGAGGGGCAGACAGACAGAGGCAGACATACAGACAGACAGAGAGAGAGAGAGAGAGAGAGAGGGGCAGACAGACAGACAGAGGCAGACATACAGACAGACAAAGAGAGAGAGAGAGAGAGAGGGGCAGACAGACAGAGGCAGACATACAGACAGACAAAGAGAGAGAGAGAGAGAGAGGGGCAGACAGACGGACAAACAGACAGGTGAAAATGGTTTAGAGGTAGCTAGATGTATAACAACCATATGTAACCAAATACCTGACATGCAGAAACCTGTCTCTGTGAGTTCCAAAGAACAATATCATAACTAGCTTTGTGATCTTGTTTATTCTTCTTGCCAGTGTCAGTAAAGAGTGGGTCATTGGTAGGTATTGAGAATAATCAGTTCTGTGTTTCAGCTCCATGGAGACAAGGGACTGGTTACGCAGCTGCTTTGAATAAGGGGTCCTCAGCGAAGAGCTCCTTCACAAACTTGTCCTCATCTTTGACCGCAGCAGGGCACTGAGCGGACACGGTGGTGGGGAAGGGTAAGATGGTGGGCTGTCTCATCCCAGGGATCTTTGGGTCTTGGACCACGGGCAGAGTGGCGCCCTGCTTACCCACAGGCTGGACGGGGAAGGAGGGCAGGGTCATGGGCAGGCCCAAGGCGGGGAGGACGGTCACAGTTCCCTGGGGCTGGTGGCGGGACTCGGTCTGGTGTGGGTGCTCGTGGTGATGGTGGTGGTGTTCGTGCTCGTGCAGGTGAGCGTGCTTGTGGTCGTGGTCCAGGGCTAGCTCATGGTCATGTTCATGAGTGTGGCCCTCACCGTTGTGCTTGTAGATGTGGTGTTGGTGCGGTCCGGTGTCAGTGCTGTGGTTATGGGCCTTGGCGTGGTGGGCGTGAACGTGGTCTTGAGAGTGGGCTTGGTCATGAGAGTGGGCGTGACCGAGGTCATGAGAGTGGGCGTGAGCGTGGTCGTGACCGCCAGCAGCTCCCTTGTCGTGACCGCCAGCAGCTCCCTTGTCGTGACCGCCAGCAGCTCCCTTGTCGTGAGAGTGGGCGCCATCTTTATGACCATGGACGCGGGCGCCGTCGTGTTTGTGGTCCTTGGTGTGGTTGTGAGTGCCAGAGGCATTGTGGGTGTGGTCTCTGCCGTGTTCTCCAGCCTGGTAGGTGTGGCTGTGGTCGGTCTCTCCTCCCAACAGGTGAGCTGCCTTCTCATTCATTGAGTTCTGCAGGATACAACGACCGACCAGGGGATCAGTCACAGCGTCATCATTCAATCAATACACACGATCACTAAAACATCATTAGTCATTTAAGGATGTAAACCCAGATGAAGATCTGATAACTGAAATGGAGATCTGATAACTGAAATGGAGATCTGATAACTGAAATGGAGATCTGATAACTGAAATGAAGATCTGATAACTGAAATGAAGATCTGATAACTGAAATGGAGATCTGATAACTGAAATGAAGATCTGATAACTGAAATGAAGATCTGATAACTGAAATGAAGATCTGATAACTGAAATGGTGGTTTGATCCATTAAACACACTGTGGAGCATACAAGAATTCCAGCTGCTGGAGTTTTCCTCTATGCATCTGAAACTAAGTTTCAACCCTTGTTTCAAATGGAGAGTGCCTGACCTCATTCTCAAAGACCTCACAGTTGACCTGGACAAACTCCTCGCCGCCCTTGCCATGAGAGTGGGAGCCCTTGCAGTGTCCTTTGTGCTGTGGAAAAGAGAGAGGGAGAAATCATAACACTGGTTATTACATAGTTATTACACTGTTAAACACTGTTCGGGCTGTAATACAGGTTTAATAACGCTGTTACTACACAGTTTATGCTGTTTGACTAAAATATCAATGGTACTGTCATTTACTTACTGCAAACTCGCAGTCCATCAGAGGACACTTGGAGGCTGCTGAAGGGTCGGTGGTGTTGGCACAGGTAGTCTCCTGGATGGTGAACTCTGCAAAGTAGAAGGTGGCCATGCCCATCTGGAATACCAGAGCAACAGAGATCAGAACCAATGAGAACAAGATATAATTACACCACAATATGAAACCAGTTCATTTGCTGCTGTGAGGGGATTCATCGTTTTGTTGAAATTTTTGTTGTGTTGTGGTGTTGGTTTTGTATTATGCTATATTGGGATGTGTTGTAGTGTAGTGTTGTGTTGTGTTGTGTTCCTCATTGGGGTGTGTTGTTGTGTTGGGTAGTGTAGTGTTGTGTTCTGACCGATGACCGTGCACGGGTGATGTTGAGGATGGCGAAGTGATTGGCCAAGCCGCTGTCCTTGTTGAACTTCTCCATGGACAGGGTGGCTGTCTTCAGGACCTCCTGGTTGTCCATGGACACGGCAAAGGGACAGTCTGGACACCGCTTAGCCACTGTCGCCGCAGCCGCTGGGAAAATACATAAAATAGGGAAACTGTTTAGAACGCCGCTTTCATTGGTCAGAAATGTACTGTGTAATGTGGTTATTAGCAGAGGCTTTTATACACAGTAATTTATATTTAACATATATTCAGTATATGTGGTCCATATATGGGAATCAAACCCCAAAAATCAGGTGTATCAAGCACCATGCTCCCACAGAGTCATTGGAACCACATGACAAACAAAAAAGCTTCTGCGGACCGTACATCACCCAACTACTACACGGTGGATGGATGCAAAGTGCTGTTTGGTGGGAAACGCTGTTATTGTTGCTTTGGAGAGGACAAAGCACTGGACTTTACCTGGTCTGACCACACAGTTGTAGTTGTACAGACGAACCACTCTGTGGACTCGGTTCATGTAGATAACAGCCTTGCATTGACCGTAGACCTGTGAGTAAACACATACAAGACAAAAACAGATTAAACATGGACAGATTTCGATCCAGGGCCCGGGTAAAGTCAATATTGAGACATACAGTAATGTTCCAGTTATGTGTGTCTGTGCGTATGTGTGTTTGGTGTGTGTGTGTGTGTGTGTGTGTTGGGTTCTTACCGGTGTGTTTTCAGCCTTGGGGACCTCACAGTCCTTTGCGTTTTTCCTGCTGAGCACGTGGCAGTTGGTCTCAAGCACATCCATAGTCAGGTAGAACACAACCCCTGTTTCACCCTGAAACAGCAATGGAAATACAGACGCAATCAGCACAGCGGAGTCAACACCCCTGGGGCTAATACTGAAAAACAACACTTATTCCCCTGGGGCTAATACTGAAAAACAACACTCATTCCCCTGGGGCTGGTACTGAAAAACAACACTCATTCCCCTGGGGCTGGTACTGAAAAACAACACTTATTCCCCTGGGGCTGGTACTGAAAAACAACACGTATTCCCCTGGGGCTAATACTGAAAAACAACACTCATTCCCCTGGGGCTGGTACTGAAAAACAACACTCATTCCCCTGGGGCTGGTACTGAAAAACAACACGTATTCCCCTGGGGCTAATACTGAAAAACAACACTCATTCCCCTGGGGCTGGTACTGAAAAACAACACTCATACCCCTGGGGCTAATACTGAAAAACAACACTCATTCCCCTGGGGCTGGTACTGAAAAACAACACTCATACCCCTGGGGCTAATACTGAAAAACAACACTCATTCCCCTGGGGCTGATACTGAAAAACAACACTTATTCCTCTGGGGCTGGTACTGAAAAACAACACTTATTCCTCTGGGGCTGGTACTGAAAAACAACACTTATTCCCCTGGGGCTGATACTGAAAAACAACACTCATTCCCCTGGGGCTAATACTGAAAAACAACACTTATTCCCCTGGGGCTAATACTGAAAAACAACACTTATTCTCCTGGGGCTGATACTGAAAAACAACACTCATTCCCCTGGGGCTAATACTGAAAAACAACACTTATTCCCCTGGGGCTAATACTGAAAAACAACACTCATTCCCCTGTTATCTTTTGCCACTGCATGAAAACCATTTAAACAATGCGTGAAAAACGTAAAAACTGACCACCTATTGAAGCAAATTGCATAAACAAACAGAGCATGCTACAGGACTCTTCTTTAAGGCAGTAGCTGAATAATTTCTCCCCTTTAACTTAACGCAGGACCACACTGGTAGAGTTACAGTGAGAAAATAGGAGCAACAGAACTCACATGCTCCATCTGGTTGACGTTGCTGAGGCGGTGCAGACCGAACACGTAGCCCTTTGTGCGGTCCTTGTTGATCTTGTCGAGGGCCTGTCCTGCTGCTCCCAGGGCCACGGCGTCCTGGCACGACCCGGGCTTCATGCCGGGCTCCAGGGGGGCGGCATGAGCATACACCGCACACGCCAGCAACAACAAGGCACACTGCTTCATCATAGTGGAGGTCCGATGGGCCGTTGGCTGTGGATGAGGTGAGGAGACGTGATCCAGTAGGGCTGATATATATACAGCTCCACGTACTCCCCCCCCCCCCCCCCCCCCCCCCACACACACACACACCCCCTCCCTCTTCACAATACTGTTCTGGGTCCGACTCCCGCCCAGGTAAACATGACCCCTAACCCCCCACGATGCCCCTCTGTAATCCTATCAGTCCATAGGACCCCTATCAGCCCCACTGTAATCTACCCAGAAACTCCAAGCCCTGTCAGAAGCTATAGGTAACAGTGACCAGGAATGTCTTATCATGCTCTTTTAAGTGTTACGTATCAAAAAATGTGAACAGATTTTTTGGTTTCACCAGTCAGTGTTCTCGGAATTGTCCCTTTTCAGGGTGTTACTCAGTGTTGGGGAAGCTACTCTGAAAATAAAGTTGACCAAGCTACCAATTACAGTACTTCAC
>NC_139993.1:62097681-62133801 GCF_964263955.1 Coregonus lavaretus | reverse complement strand
AGAAGGAGAGAGGAGAGAAGGAGAGAGGAGAGAAGGAGAGAAGGAGAGAGGAGAGGAGAGAAGGAGAGAGGAGAGAGGAGAGAAGAGAGAGGAGAGAAGGAGAGAGGAGAGGAGAGAAGGAGAGAGGAGAGAGGAGAGAGGAGAGGAGAGGAGAGAGGAGAGGAGAGAGGAGAGAAGGAGAGAGGAGAGAGGAGAGAAGGAGAGAGGAGAGAAGGAGAGAAGGAGAGAGAGAAGGAGAGAAGGAGAGAGGAGAGGAGAGAAGGAGAGAGGAGAGAGGAGAGAGGAGAGAAGGAGAGAAGGAGAGAGGAGAGGAGAGAAGGAGAGAGGAGAGAGGAGAGAGGAGAGAGGAGAGAAGGAGAGAGGAGAGAGAAGAGAAGGAGAGGAGAGAAGGAGAGGAGAGAAGGAGAGAAGGAGAGAGGAGAGAGGAGAGAAGGAGAGAAGGAGAGAGGAGAGGAGAGAAGGAGAGAGGAGAGAGGAGAGAGGAGAGGAGAGAGGAGAGAAGGAGAGAGGAGAGAAGGAGAGAAGGAGAGAGGAGAGAAGGAGAGAAGGAGAGAGAGAAGGAGAGAAGGAGAGAGGAGAGGAGAGAAGGAGAGAGGAGAGAGGAGAGAGGAGAGAGGAGAGGAGAGAGGAGAGGAGAGAAGGAGAGAAGGAGAGGAGAGAAGGAGAGAAGGAGAGGAGAGAAGGAGTTACACAGTGAAAATACTTTGACTATACTGTTTCCTCCCTTTCCCTTGTTACCATGGATCCAGGAAGGAGAGAAAACACTGAAATAAGAATTAGAGAAGAAAGTAGAGAGAGAAGGGTCTTTTCATCTTACATTAAATTAGTGACAAAAAGAGCTCATTCATCATCTCTTCACACACTTTCATCAAGATCAACAAGTCCAGAGAGAAGACAGATAAGAAAGACCTCCAGTAGTTCTCTACCTTTCTCTCATTCCAAAATGCCCCCATACCAATGACGGCGTCCCAGTGGTATGAAGTGTGTCTGATACACAGTGCAGAAAAAGGATGGCAACAAGTAATTAAACCCCTGAGAGGACTGAGATGCAGCCCAGTCTAAAGTGTCCACAATCCCAACAAACACCCCCCTATCAATCCCTGACCCCTACACCCCTTTACAGCCCCCCCTATCAATCCCTGACCCCTACACCCCTTTACAGCCCCCCCTATCAATCCCTGACCCCTGACCCCTTTGCAGCCCCCTCCCCTCCTGCACCTACCTTCTCCGCTGTGCTGGAGGTTATGTTACTGAGCTGGAACTTGTATCCATGGAAATGTTTGTTGTTGATGCTGAGCATGGCCAAACTCGCCCCTGGCTCTTTTTCGTTCTCATCGCAGGTCCAGTGGCGTCCACTGGTGTCTCGCGTTGGCACACTGGCACAGGGCAGTGCCCACACTGCCAGGACGGACAGAACAACCAGTCCCCTCATAGTAGCACAAGTTGAATAAAGGCGCACGGCAGTCTGAGGCACTTATTTATACAAACGAATGTTTGTATGGTTAACCGTAACAGGAGGGAGATAACTAGAGTGTAGCTGAGACTGCTTCCTGCTGCCAAAGTCAATGCAAAGTAAACAGAGGAGAGCAGCTTTGTGTCATTGAAAGTGTTGCGAAATGGATCATTCAAAAGCTGGGAATATGTTTTGTCTCATATTTCACTTCGTCAATATAAACTTCTAAAATGGTTTTTAAGGGTTTAAAGATGGTTGTATATTAGAAAATTGTATGTCAGCAATGTGAACTTTGCACTGTAGGCTTTTGTGTGAGCTTTGTAGTGACCGAATAGAGGGTGAGCCATCTATCCTTGTCACGCCCTGGCTCTGGGGACTCTTATATGTTGAGCCAGGGTGTGGATTTTCTATGTGTGATTTTCTATGTTGTGTTCTAGTTCGTGTTTTCTATGTTGGCCAGGGTGGTTCCCAATCAGAGGCAGCTGATTCTCGTTGTCTCTGATTGGGAACCATACTTAGGTAGCCTGTTGGCACTAGTTATTTGTGGGATCTTGTTCTGTATAGGTTTGTGTTGGTGAACCTTTAGACTTCACGTATCGTTTTGTTGTTTGGTGTAAAGTACTCATTAAAAGATGTACGCCTATCACGCTGCGCCTTGGTCCGCTTCCTATAACGATCGTGACAATCCTGCTGTAAAAATGAATGTTATACAATACATACAGTATATTTGTGTCTCTGACTGATGTTGTGATTATCAGCGAGAGTTCATCCAGGGGACATCAATTATTAACTTGAGAGAAAGGGACATGTGGGTCCACAGGGGGCGTCTGAAATCATTGGATCATCTCAATCCTCCAATCACCACAGTGATAAACGAATCTCTCTGCTGCCTGTCCAGTAGTTATTTGCTGAGCTGTACTTTGATCTTTAATCTTTAACCTTTTGTGGGACACAGAGGACTGTGTCCAGAGTGTCACTGACTGACAGAACACATCTTCCAGGAATCAATAGAGTGCAACAGAGAATGTTAAAATGTGGCCCTCTGGTGTGTGTGTGTGTGTGTGTGTGTGTGTGTGTGTGTGTGTGTAAATTTACTTTTGAATATTGAGACACTTTTCCTCCCACGTATATGGTTATGTGGTAAGATGATGTCGTATCTAGAGACCTGCAGGACTCTTCAGTCTTCTCCTGCTGGCATTTCTTATCATCCTCAGAGACTAGATATCCTCACCTGAGTTACATTCTCTACATAAAAGAAACAGAAGCTTTTCTCTGATTGTCTTCTATAGGGCTCTGGTCGAACGTAGTGCACTATAAAGGGCATAGGGTACCATTTGGGCGTCATCAAAAGCGTTTGTATGAAATAAAGTGTAATGAATACTCGGACAGAGTGGTAAGATCCAATCGCAGAATAGCGATGCTTTATTAGAGGACAGACAAGGGAATAGCTTAATCATTGGTCGGGCGGGCTGTGGTCAAAACCGGGCCAGGCAGAGGTACCAAGGGAGCGGGCTTAGTCGTAGTCGAGGGCACAGGCACAGGATCAGAGAACGGTAATCACTCGGGTAGACAAGCAGAGGATTAAGCAATACGGGGAGTCAAACAACAAGGCACAGGTCGGATACACGGGTAATCAAAAACAACAAACTCTCTCTCTCTCTCGGAACAAAACGCTTAGCAAGTCACAATGGAACAATACCTCGCACCGACTGAACTTCTGAGCACACCTTAAATCCTACACTAATTACTGACAGGTGTGCTCAGAACTCAGGTGAACCAGATCGAGTCTGATGACTCCCCCTCTCTGTAGATCGGGGAAGTGTCAGACTCTGTCTAGACCCAGCCAACCCCCGATCCCTTACACTATCCCCCTCCCCAGGGCCGGCTCCTGACGGCCTTCTACCTCTACCGGGTGGTCTTCCTCTGGGTCGGGGTCCTGGATGATCTGGGTGTTCAGCGTGGAAAGCGGCCTTGAGAGCGGGATCCAGTATGTCCTTAGCAGGGACCCATGTCTCCCAGTCCACGAGATATTCGATGCCCCCTCGTCTCCGTCTTGACTCCAGTATCTCGTGGACTGTATAGGTGGTGTCCTGTTCCTCCTCCAAAGGTGGTGTAGTAGGTTGTTGAGCGATTGGGGGGTACATCGGGCTATAGTGGACAGGTTTCAATAGGGAGACGTGGAACGTAGGGTTTATCCTGTAGTGTCGAGGGAGTAACAGACGGTAGGTGACAGGGTTAATACGTCTCTGTACCTTGAAAGGACCGATGTACCTGGGTTGGAGCTTCTTGCAGCTCCGTCGGAACCGCAGGTCTCGGGTAGACAGCCACACTCGTTGCCCGGGTTGATAAGTGGGAGTAGGTCTCCGGCGTCGGTCGGCGTAGGTCTTTTGCTGTTGTGAGGCTTGACTGAGATGTTGATGGGCCGTCTCCCAGACCTGCGCACTCCGACGGAACCACTCGGTCACAGCCGGTACCATCCCTGATGCGGTATCCCACGGGAACAGGGGTGGTTGATACCCTAGAACACACTGGAAGGGCGTTAGGCGTAGGGAGGTGTGAACGAGTGAGTTCTGAGCATACTCTACCCAAGGAAGGAATCGGCTCCACTCTTGCGGCTGCCGCGAACATTGTTGCCGTAGATATTTCCGAATTTCCTGGTTGAGCCGTACTGTCTGCCCATTGGCCTGGGGATGATATCCGGAGGTTAGGCTAACCGAGATGCCCAAGCGTTCGCAGAAGGCCTTCCATACCCGAGATACAAACTGGGGTCCCCGGTCGGAAACAATATCCTCCGGGACACCAAACTGCCGGAACACCTGGGTAAACATAGTCTCAGCCATCTGAGTGGCGTTAGGCAAACGGGTCATGGGTACTAACCGGCACATCTTGGAGAAACGATCGATGACCACGAGAATTACAGTATGGCCCTCTGATTCTGGTAGGTCGGTAACAAAGTCCATTGCAATGTGCGACCAGGGTCGTTGAGGAGTTGGCAATGGCATCAGCTTACCCTCCGGTAGTGCACGAGGTACCTTGTACTGAGCACATACGGGACAGGATAAGACATAGTCTCTGACGTCATCTGTGAGGGAATCCCACCAGTATTTGCGGCTGATGAGTTGTGTAGTTCGAGTGATCCCGGGGTGACCAGATCCCAGCGACGTGTGGCACCATTCCATCAGTTGAGGTCGAAGTGGGGCTGGCACAAACACCTTAGACACCGGGGTTTCTGGAGGGGCTGGTTCTGCTTGTAAGCTCTCCTGAATAGTGTCATCAATAGCCCACCTCACAGGACCAGCACGGCAACTCATGGGGAGAATAGGTTCTGGCTCCATGGGTCTTTCCGCGCGCTCGAACCGTCGGGAAAGCGCGTCCGCCTTACCATTCTTGGACCCGGGGATATAAGAAACAGTGAATCGGAAACGGTTGAAGAATAAAGACCCCCTTGCCTGTCGGGAGTTCAGTCGTTTGGCACTGTGAAGATACTCCAGGTTGCGGTGGTCCGTGAGCACTTGGAACGGATGCTCTGCTCCCTCCAACCAATGTCTCCACTCCTCCAGTGCTAACTTCACCGCCAGTAATTCCCGATTACCCACGTCATAGTTCTGCTCGGCAGCATTCAGCTTCCTTGAAAAGAAAGCACAGGGTCGTGATTTAGGCGGCTCACCTTGGCGTTGGGATAACACGGCTCCAACTCCAACCTCCGAGGCGTCCACTTCCACGATAAACGGTAAGGTAGGGTCCGGCTGACATAGAATAGGAGCGGTGGTAAAGCGTTGTTTCAACGTCTCAAACGCACACACTGCCCCCTCCGTCCAGTTCAGACCGCGACCCTTGTAGCTGGTCATCGCCGACAGGGGCGCTGCGGTTGTGCTGAAATTACGCACGAACCGTCTATAGTAATTGACAAACCCTAAGAATCTCTGGAGCTCTTTCACCGTCTGGGGTTGAGGCCAGTCTTGTACCGCTTGCACCTTGGATTCATCCAGTTTAACCCCTTCGGGAGTGAGTATGGCCCCAAGGAAGGAAATCGTAGTGACATGGAATTCACTCTTTTCTGCCTTCACGAACAGAGAATGTTGTAGGAGCCGATCCAGCACCTGTCGTACATGGGACACATGTTCACTCAGAGAGTTAGAATAGATTAGGATGTCATCAATGTACACGATAACAAAGCGATCAATCATGTCCCTGAAAATGTCATTCATGAACGCCTGGAATACTGAGGGCGCGTTGGTAAGTCCATAGGGCATGACACAATATTCGTAGTGTCCTCGATGTGTGATGAAGGCGGTCTTCCATTCATCCCCTTCTCTAATACGCACCAGATTGTACGCACTCCTGAGGTCCAGTTTACTGTACATGGAGGCCTGTCCCACCTGTTTGAGGGCTGCTGGAATCAAAGGAAGGGGGTAACGATTTTTGATGGTAATCTCGTTCAACCCTCGATAGTCTATACAAGGACGCAGTCCGCCATCCTTTTTCTTCACGAAGAAAAAACTGGATTCGGCGGGAGACGTAGATGGGCGAATGGCCCCTTGCTGTAGCGCCTCATCAATATACTGGCTCATTGATTCTCGTTCCGGCTGTGACAACGGGTAGATTCTTCCACGAGGAGGTGTAGCCCCGGATAGCAGATCAATCCCGCAGTCCCAGGCCCGATGAGGTGGTAACACGGTGGCCCTCTCCTTGAAGAACACCTGCGCGTAATCCTGGTATTCTGTTGGGACCACAGTAGACACCGCACCCTGCGCATCCTCCACAGTAGACATTTTGCACGGTAAATTGAGGCACTCTGCCCTACATACCTCACTCCAAGCCGTGATATCGCCAGATTTCCAGGAGATGACCGGATCATGGGTGACGAGCCAGGGGTGGCCGAGAACTAGCGGCTCCCGTGGAGCGGAGATGACGAAAAAAGTGATGTTCTCATGGTGTATGGAGCCCACTTGTAATTTGATTACCTCTGTACGGTGCGTAATGAACCCAGTGCCCATGGGCTCACCGTCTAGCGCGTTGACTCGCAGGGGAGGTTGAATTGGGATAAGTTGAACTCCCAACTCCTCAGCAAGACCCATATCCAGAAAGCTGGCATCCGCTCCGGAATCAATAAGTCCTTCCAACCTGCGCACTTTCTCTCCGACAGATAAGGTAACTGGCACATACATTTGTTTTGATGTAATATTCAAAACTTGAGTCTCACTCACCGGTTTGGCAGTTCCGAGGCGATATCCTGGGGTACGATTTGGTCGTACCGGACATAGACGAACGAAATGACCCGACTGACCACAATACAGGCATAGTCCGTCTTGCCGACGTTGTTGTCTCACCGAACCTTGTAGAGGTGACCGTCCCAGTTGCATAGGTCCCTCCTCAGATTCCTTAGGACCAGTGATCGAGGGCTCCCGGACTGTGGATACCTTGTGTTGCACTATCAGATTATCAATAGAGATGGCTATTTTGATAAAATCATGTAGCGCAGTGATATCTCCTCGACAAGCCAACTCAGTCTGTACGTCTTTGCGCAGCCCTCTTCGGAAAACGGTGAGCAAAGCAGTCTCGCTCCATCCGCTACCGGCTGCTATCGTACGGAACTCCAAAGCGTAGTCGGCTACTGTGCGACGGCCCTGCTGAAGTTCGCATAGTTGGTCTCCCACACTACGCCCAGATACTGGGTGGTCGAACACCTCTTGGAACAGTCTCTTGAACTGAACTTCCGCATTCAACTCAGGGACCTCAGCTGCCCAAAGCGCAGTAGCCCAATCCAGTGCTCTTCCCGTTAGCAGAGAAATCATGAAATCCACCCTGCTACGGTCATCGGGAAACATTGTACGATTATACGACATATACAGGGACGTCTGGAGTAGAAACCCCTGACATTTGCCAGGTTCCCCGTCGTACCTTGTCGGTAGAGAAATCGGAGGTGTAGGACGAGGACTGACCGTGCTCGGGGTGGTGCCCTCAGCCGCACCAGCGTTGAGTAGCTGCAGGAGTTCATCCATCCATTTCTCCTGTATCTCCCATCGCCTCTGTAATTCCGCTGGATCCATGGTAATGGCGAGGTATTCTGTAATGAATACTCGGACAGAGTGGTAAGATCCAATCGCAGAATAGCGATGCTTTATTAGAGGACAGACAAGGGAATAGCTTAATCATTGGTCGGGCGGGCTGTGGTCAAAACCGGGCCAGGCATAGACAGGCAGAGGTACCAAGGGAGCGGGCTTAGTCGTAGTCGAGGGCACAGGCACAGGATCAGAGAACGGTAATCACTCGGGTAGACAAGCAGAGGATTAAGCAATACGGGGAGTCAAACAACAAGGCACAGGTCGGATACACGGGTAATCAAAAACAACAAACTCTCTCTCTCTCTCTCGGAACAAAACGCTTAGCAGGTCACAATGGAACAATACCTCGCGCCGACTGAACTTCTGAGCACACCTTAAATCCTACACTAATTACTGACAGGTGTGCTCAGAACTCAGGTGAACCAGATCGAGTCTGATGACTCCCCCTCTCTGTAGATCGGGGAAGTGTCAGACTCTGTCTAGACCCAGCCAACCCCCGATCCCTTACATAAAGCTTCTGAAACCCAGGCTTCAAATGGGGTATCATCTAAGCAGAGATGTTGTAAATTGTCTAAGATGTTGTAAACGCTCTGCTAATATAGTTTCCCACTCCGCTGTTCCTCCCGTGGATTCCCCGCTGACTTCACTGAGCCTGATGGAACAGCGATTTAGGCAGCTCTGGAATATCTGAACCAGGGATTCAGACAGATTCAGAAAGCTCGGATTGGGGATTAATCGTGTGTATCGAGAAAAAGCACTGCCTGTTTGGGTGAATGGAAGGACGCTTTCATTTGTAATATTTCTGGAGTCATAAAACGATGAGAGTTACAAAGCTGTAAGCCTTTCAGTGTAAGAAGTTAGTATACTGCGGGATGAGGAATGGGGAATACTGAGGGATGAGGAATGGGGAATACTGAGGGATGAAGAATGTGGAATACTGAGGGATGAGGAATACTTAAGGATGAAGAATGGGGAACACTGCGGGATGAGGAATGGGGAATACTGAGGGAAGAGGAATGGGGAATACTGAGGGATGAGGAATGGGGAATACTGAGGGATGAGGAATACTGAGGGATGAGGAATGGGGAATACTGAAGGAAGAGGAATGGGGAATACTGAGGGATGAGGAATGGGGAATACTGAGGGATGGGGAATGGTGAATACTGAGGGATGAGGAAAACTGAGGGATAAGGAATGGGGAATACTGAGGGAGAGGACTACTGAGGGATGAGGAATGGGGGATACTAAGGGATGAGGAATGGGGAATACTGAGGGATGAGGAATATTGAGGGATGAGGAATGGGGGATACTGAGGGATGAGGAATGGGGAATACTGAGGGATGAGGAATACTGAGGGATGAGGAATGGAGAATACTGAGGGATGAGGAATACTGAGGGATTAGGAATGCTGAGGGATGAGGAATGGGGAATACTGAGGGATGACGAACAGGGAATACTGAGTGATGAGGAATACTGTGGGATGAGGAATGGGGATTACTGAGGGATGAGGAATGGGGAATATTGAGGAATGGGGAATACTGAGGAATGAGGGCTGGTGAATACAGAGGGATGAGGAATATTGAGGGATGAGGAATGGGGAATGGGGAATATTGAGGGATGAGGAATGGGGAATACTGAGGAATGAGGAATAGGGAATAATGAGGAATGGGGAATTTTGAAGGATGAGGAATATTGAGCGATGAGGAATAGGGAATACTGAGTGATGAGGAATGGGGAATATTGAGGGATGAGGAATGGGGGAAACTGGGGAATTAGGAATGGGGAATATTGAGGGATGAGGAATGGGGAATACTTAGGGATGAGGAATGGGGAATGAGAAATTGGGAATATTGAGGAATGGGTAATATTAAGGGAAGAGAAATGGGGAATGCTGAGGAGTGATGAATGGGGACTATTGAGGGATGAGGAATGGGGAATATTGAGGGATGAGGAATGGGGAATACTGAGGAATGAGGAATAGGGAATAATGAGGAATGGGGAATTTTGAAGGATGAGGAATATTGAGCGATGAGGAATAGGGAATACTGAGTGATGAGGAATGGGGAATATTTAGGGATGAGGAATGGGGGAAACTGGGGAATTAGGAATGGGGAATATTGAGGGATGAGGAATGGGGAATACTTAGGGATGAGGAATGGGGAATGAGAAATTGGGAATATTGAGGAATGGGTAATATTAAGGGAAGAGAAATGGGGAATGCTGAGGAGTGATGAATGGGGACTATTGAGGGATGAGGAATGGGGAATATTGAGGGATGAGGATTGGGGAATATTGAGGGATGAGGAATGGGGAATATTGAGGGATGAGGAAAATTGAGGGATGAGGAATATTGAGGGATGGGGAATATTGAGGGATGAGGAATATTGAGGGATGAGGAATATTGAGGGATGAGGAATGGGGAATATTGAGGGATGAGGAATGGGGAATATTGAGGGATGAGGAATGGGGGATACTGAGGGATGAGGAATACTGAGGGATGAGGAATGGAGAATAATGAGGGATGAGGAATACTGTGGGATGAGGAATGGGGAATACTGTGGGATGAGGAATGGGGATTACTGATGGATGAAGAATGTTATATAGTTAGGCTATTGTAACAATGCATATGCCAGCATTGTAGTCCTACTGCCTCTGCCCAGAGGCCTACTAGGCTGTCATGGCAACGGCCGTTAGAGCTCACTTTGCCACATAGGAGCCCTGGTTAGAGTCCGTGTTACAGCTTTCACTTTCTTCTGCTACATTGGTGGCAGCGTTGGGATATCACGTCCAGCTCACGTCTAGTTATGTGATCTAGTGGTGGGAAGCGTTCTGTTTTTCAACATTGTGTTTGTTGAGTGTAATAACATTGATATATCTAGTGAACAATGGATAAGCAACAATGGGCGTGACGGATAGAAGTAGTCACTACAGGTGTGATCAAGCCTTACATCAAAGTTGCTTGAAGCTGAATGGAAAGTGCTATGCCCTGACCAGTTATTCAGAAGAAAATCCTCTGTGACTAGATATTTACATATGTTAACTTACCAGTGTGGACCCAAAACAAACACATTCTACACATTTACAAACGACCTGTTTAAAGTGTTATTACAACCATGGTATTCTTTTGTTACTGAAGCTTATATATCAAATAACCTGACAATGATCCACATCATATTGGTAGACATATAATGCAGCAAAACACAACTATCCTATTTTTGGGGGATGCAAACCAGTAATATGAATCACTGTTGATCCATCCTGTTCTGATCTAATGAGATGGATGTAGGATTTTCTTCGGCCTAGAATCGAGGCCTTTCCCCAGTCATGAAGGACGAAACTAGGCCCCTCTTGGATCTCATTGGCGAAGACTGAACTCAAGTTAGGAGTTATATGTCAGACTCTCCTATGTCACTATTCCCAACATCTTATATCCCATAGGTTGTAAATAAACCCTTTTTAAGCTGATGTAACTTGTATCATTATTATAGTGCTGTGAAACCCATAGCCGAATGCCTTCAGACAGCATTTCTCACCATTTCTTCAGTGGAAATATAGAATATGTATAAAAATGCCAAATATACTGTACCAAAAGCTAAATCATGCAGAGATTTATGACTATTTAACCATGTTAATCATTACTGAAACATGCAAACTACAAACACTTAACCCGTTAAAGATAATGAATACATGACAACTAGATAAAATATTTTATTTCAAATAATTCATACAAAAGTCAAGAATTGGCCATAACATGAGTACAAAAAAAGTGAGTGTGTGTATATGTGTGTAAGTGTTTGTGTGCATGTGTGTGTATTATGGTGTGTATTATACATTTCCCATCCTAAAAATGTATCCCCATTCCCAAATCAAATACCTTCATCAATACCCTTCCCCCCCAAAAAATCTGGCAACCTTCATAAAATTCGACATAGCCTTGTATAAAATGCATTATGAAAGAAATGGTGTAATGTACACGAAAAAGTGGAGCCTTGTATTAAATGCATTATGATGAAAATTGTAGGCTGCACGAAATATGAAATGCGTTATGAAGAAAATTGTGTAGGCCTACTGTTGCCTACAGAATAAAAAGGCCTTTACAAGTCACCAGTAGCACAAAGTATTAAGCGAAAACAAGCATAGAAAACAGTATTGGCATTAATATTTTTTTAATCAACACAAGGCTACTGTTATATTATAATTATTTTGGTGACAACCTGGTTGATTAACAATATTGGGTTGGTAACACGTTTAAAAATATCTATATATATAAATAAATGTGGGACACACAAAAGAAGCTGTGTTGAACACCAGTGCCCATCATGCTATTGCTATAATAACTTTCAAAAGATTTTTCAGAAGTTTGCCCCCAAATAAATGTTTTTCCTATGAATTAAGTCACACACAAAAAAAAGTGTCTTTTCACATTAATTAAGCTACGCACAAAAACGCACGAAATCTGCTGAAATACTTTTTGTACATATTTGCACCAATTGAGTGTGAGATTGTGTTGTGTATGTATATATGTATGTATGTATATTTTTTTACTGCTCTAGGGATATAACTATTGTTCGGATAACCTTATTTACTATTATGTATAAAAAATAAAAAAATAAAGGTTTTACTCTTTATGCGATGCGCACTGCAGAGAACACTGGAAGAAGAATGATCACTGAATGATCCCAGTGAATTATTGTAAATGTTTGTTTATGTGTCAATGAATCCCATGGCGATTTGGCCCGAAAATAAAATATGTCACCAACAGAGAGATAAAGAACTATTATACAAACAGTCAACACTTTTCATCACATTGTAAGTGTTTATTTAGCTGTTTTTAAATCGGATGAGAACGTCTGAACTGAAGTCTCAAAGAAACCTCCGAAACATAAAGCTGCAGGCTAGATAACGACTAATGTCTGAATATGTTTTCAGTGAAGAGATGATCATTAACAAACTAAAATATCAAACGTACGCAGGATAAGCACTTGGATGAAACTCTACAATTTATACCAGTCTCCTAACTTTAAAGCCATGCCTGAGATGCGTTCAGGAGGATACAACCTACCAAACGTTTCAGATAGAAAAGCCATACATTTCTTTATGAATGTTGCACAACGTTGTGCCCTACTGAACGAGGCCCTATCCTAGTCTGGTTTACACAGTCGTGTAGCGAGATGGACCAGGGCAGGAGCGGAAGGGAGAGGGTGAGCTGGGGAACTCAGCCAGAAAGACAGGGGTGTGAGGGGGCTTGGCTGTCACCAGGGCCTGCCTCCGTCTGCGCAGGGGCCGGTAACGGAAGCTGAAGGGCGGCCGAGCCACACCTGCCCCCAGCTCCTCGGAGGACGAGTCTGGAACTCCTGGAGAGACTGGAGTCTCCTGAGACTCCTGAGACTCGCTGGAGGACGAAGGGTTGGGGTTGGGGATAGGGGGGTTGGGGGAGATAAATGTAGGGTTGACCAGGACATTGGGGTCAAAGGGTTGTGGTTGGGGCTCCTCCAGAAGAGGAGGGGGTGCTGTGGGGTAGGAGGGGATGATAATGGGGACTTTGGGAACAAAGATGGGGACTTCAGGCATCGTTGGGGGTCGAGGAGGGGTCATGTCATGGAAAACATCAATGCCCTAGAGAAGAAGGTAAAATACAATAAAACAACACAACACAATACAACAATATATCACAACAATACAACACAACAATACAACACAACACAACAATACAACACAACAAAACAACACATCAATCCAGCACAACAATACAACACAACAATACAATACAACAGAGTACAACACAACACAACAATACAACACAGTACAATACAACAATACAACACAACAATTCAACACAGTACAACACAACAATACAACACAACAATAAAACAAGAGTAATAGAACACAACAACACAACATAATAATACAACACAACAATACAACACAACACAGTACAACACAACAACACAACACAACAATACAACATAGTAATACAACACAGTACAACACAACAATACAACAAAGTACAACACAACAATACAACACAGTACAACACAACAATAAAACACAGTACAAAACAATACAGTACAACACAACACAACAATACAACACAGTACAACACAACAATTCAACACAGTACAACACAACAATACAACACAGTACAAAACAACACAACAATACAATACAACACAGTACAACACAACACAATAATACAACACGTACAACACAACAATACAACACAACAATTCAACACATTACAACACAACAATACAACACAGTAATAGAACACAACAACACAACACAATAATACAACACAACAATACAACACAGTAATAGAACACAACAACACAACACAACAATACAACATAGTAATAGAACACAACAACACAACACAACAATACAACATAGTAATACAACACAGTAAAACACAACAATACAACACAACACAACAATACAACACAACACAACAATACAACATAGTAATACAACACAGTACAACACAACAATACAACACAACAACACAACAACACAACAATACAACATAGTAATACAACACAGTACAACACAACAACACAACACAACAATACAACACAGTACAACACAACACAACAATACAACATAGTAATACAACACAGTACAACACAACAATACAACACAGTACAACACAACAACACAACAATACAACACAGTACAACACAACACAACAATACAACACAGTAATACAACATAGTACAACACAACACACCAATACAACACAGCACAACACAACAATACAACACAGTACAACACAACAATACAACACAACAACACAACAATACAACAATACAACACAGTACAATACAACAATACAACACAACAATACAACACAGTAATACAACACAACAATACAACAATACAACACAGTACAACACAACAATACAACACAACAATACAACACAGTACAACACAACACAACAATACAACACAGTAATACAACACAGTACAACACAAAATAATACAACACAGCACAACACAACAATACAACACAACAACACAACAATACAACACAGTAATACAACACAACAATACAACACAACACAACAATACAACATAGTACTACAACACAGTACAACACAAAACAACACAACACAACAATACAACACAGTACAACACAAAACAACACAACACAACAATACAACATAGTAATACAACACAGTACACTGTAACAATATAACACAACAATACAACACAGTACAACACAACAATACAACACAACAACACAGTACAACACAACAATACAACACAACAACACAGTACAACACAACAATACAACACAACAATACAACACAACAATACAACACAGTAATACAACACAACAACACAGTAATACAACACAACAATACAACACAAATACACAACACAACAATACAACAATACAACACAGTGCAACACAACAACACAACACAACACAAAAATACAACACAGTACAACACAACAATACAACACAACAACACAACACAGTAATACAACACAACAATACAACACAGTAATACAGAACAACAACACAACACAACAATACAACTCAGTACAATACAACACAGTAATACAACACAGTACAACACAACAATACAACACAACAACACAGTACAACACAACAATACAACACAACAATACAACACAACAATACAACACAGTAATACAACACAACAACACAGTAATACAACACAACAATACAACACAAATACACAACAGAACAATACAACAATACAACACAGTGCAACACAACAACACAACACAACAATACAACACAGTACAACACAACAGTACAACACAACAAAACAACACAGTAATACAACACAACAATACAACACAGTAATACAGAACAACAACACAACACAACAATACAACTCAGTACAATACAACACAGTAATACAACACAGTACAACACAACAATACAACAACACAACACAACAATACAACGCAACAATACAACACAGTACAACACAACAATACAACACAGTACAACAACACAATACCACACAACAACACAAAACATTACAACACAACAATACAACACAACATACAACACGACAATACAACACAATACAACACAACAATACAACACAACAATACAACACAACAATACAACACAACAATACAACAACACAATAAAACAATAAAACACAGTACAATGCAACGCAATAAAACTCCCATCAGGCAATTTTAGAAAGGATTTTATAATATAGGATTCATCATGGGTCCAGTCAAACTGAGATTTCACTAAGATGTATTGCAGTTTAGGTTTGGACACCATTTGTCTCTGCTCTCATTGAGTTGTATGTCTGCTGTTGTTTACAGCTCTTGTGACTGGTGCTCTGTCTCATTCCCAGAACTGAACAGATAAGCAAAGCCCAAGCCCAAACAAACAAAGACATCATGTAGGCGTATTGACAATACCTGTGGGTGGAATATTTCACAAGAGACATCCACGTCTGGCTGGCCGATAGCTCCGTACACAGCCCCCTTACAAAACCCAGCTGGCTGCAAGGGAAAGGTTGTAACTCAGAGTAACTGAATTTCACATTTTATAGACTATGGGGAAACAACACAATGGTTTGCAGTGGTATGGCATTTTATTTCATCTCCTCGATTCCATCCCCTCCACTTTTGGCAAGGCACTGTGATATAAAATGTTGCCATGGGTTCTGGCACATACGTACGTCTCCGCTCTTGTCTGTTGGCACACACATGCCCACATAGCCCTCGCGACACTCCTGCACGGTGTACTCGACTAAGGTGGCCGGCATGGGCCCACTCTGGGGGAACATAGACAATGACAGAAAAGATCCGCTCATGGGAAAAGCCTACCGTTAACATGTCTACTGCTCTCACTATATGAGATGCCTTGTGTACACGTTTAATCATCAAATACAAATCAATCAATCTATAAGAGCAAGTTAGCAGCCTGGCTAGCTACCTGTGCGGAGGCCCTGGTGAGGTTCTGCAGAGCCAGGCTGGAGGGCAGGGTGCTCTGCGTGTTGAACTTGTGGAGGGTCAGCCCAGCGGCGTGCACCGCCTGGGGGCTGTCTACAGGCAGCAGCAAGGGGCAGGCTGGACATGTCTGCTGCAGCTTCTCTGGAGGGTCTGCAGGGGGAGAGGGGAGAGGGGAGAGGGGAGAGGAGAGAGGGGGGGATTAGGTCCATTCCAGGTACATATTCTGCAAAGGCCTGCACAGAAGATCAGATCTTTGTGACACCTGAAGAAGGGTTTTAAAGTGTCTCGGGTGCACCCATTGAGGTCAAGTGCTGGGGTTGCCTATCTAGGTATGTAGAAAAGTGAGAGTACAGTAGAGATACAGTACCAGGCGCCAGTGTGCAGTCATAGCTGTAAAGGTAGGAGTATCCCTCGGCTGTGTGGAGAATGGTGGTGTTGCAGTTCCCAGAGATTTGCTGCAAGGGGAAACAATGTCATCATCAATCAAATCATTATTGCTTGGACTCTATTAAATGCATCCAATCTCAGGGAAAACTCAGTCCAGTAGTTCTGGAGTATATTAAAACTATATTAAAAACTAGCGCAGAGACCAATTTCACCAACTTTCTATACTGAATTCTGCACGCTGAATGGTGAGGTCATTGTCTACGGACGGCCATGACAGTGTTTCTCGGGTCACGCCTCTACTGTACCACAGTATGTTATTAGTAACACGTCCAGTGCCGTTGGCGACATTTTACATTTTAGTCATTTAGCAGACGCTCTTATCCAGAGCAACTTACAGTTAGTGAGTGCATACATTATTTATTTTTTATACTGGCCCCCCGTGGGAATCAAACCCACAACCCTGGCGTTGCAAACGCCATGCTCTACCAACTGAGCTACACCCCTGCCGGCCATTCCCTCCCCTACCCTGGACGACGCTGGGCCAATTGTGCGCCGCCCCATGGGTCTCCCGGTCGCGGCCAGTTACGACAGAGCCTGGATTCGAACCAGGATCTCTAGTGGCACAGCTAGCACTGCGCTGCAGTGCCTTAGACCACTGCGCCACTCGGGGACCTCAAGGCAAGAGGAGAGTGAAACAGAGGCGGTGAAAACTGCTGTGTGTTTATTAGGACAAAACAGGAACTTAAAGTCACTGATTCAGGTCCAGGAGTAGTAACTGTAGTGTACATCTGGGCACAATGGACGTGCTGGTGGGACTGTGAAATGGGGAAGAAAAACTACCGCTGCTGCTGTGTGTGTGTGTGTGTGTGTGTGTGTGTGTGTGTGTGTGTGTGTGTGTGTGTGTGTGTGTGTGTGTGTGTGTGTATGATAAACATAATTAATTTCTGTATCAGGGTGACATACTGTTTCCATGAAGGGCCTGACGTCACATCGTTTCCAGGGTTTGGGGCTCCAGACATGACACTTGGTCTCCAACACGTCGAGAAGGAGGTAGTAGACGTTTCCAGCTGGACCCTGAGAGACAAACATTAAAGATGGAGGAAAATATCAGACTCACAACATGAGCCTGTGTTTTCCCTCTCTTGGCCAGACTGAGAATGTTAAACGACCAACATTAGATTTCCCTTCTATTCAGAATGGGTTTGCCAGTCTCTTACTCATTAGATAAAGAGCATACAATAGTGGCTAAATGCCAGGTGTGTGTGTGTGTGTGTGTGTGTGTGTCATTTCAAGATAAGCCCATTATTAATCCTGCTCTCATGATACCACTATCCCAAGAGCTGATACACGAGAATCTGATCTAATTTTGACGTTACAACAGGTCTGCATCTCGTCACATAATATTAAAAGAATGCATACAGTACACCAGACACTTATGCCAATGCTCAATTAGCCTGGGGGACAAGGCATACGTAGGCCCGACACAAACGAACACTCATTAGGCTAGTAGTTGATTTTCTTAAACGTAAATTCCCGAGTTTAAAATAAATTGACAGCAACATTCTTTGATAATAGACAGGAAACTGACCTGAGCGTGAAGATGAACGTTGGATATTCTATTGAGGGCAAATTTATACCCCATGGTTCTGTCTTCATTGATGTAGGTGAGCGCCAATTTGGAAAGCTTCTCCACAGCTTTGTCGTTGCAAGGTGTGGGCGATAACTCGATAATCTGTGCCCAGGCGCACAAAATATAAGTTAACAGTAAAATCCAGGTACATTTTCCCATTTTAATTGTTTTAATAAACTTTTTGTCGGCAAAGTGGAAAAATGTCAAGTGGAAAAAGATACCTTGTTCTCCTCCTACCACATCTGTTTACTTTGTGGCAGTGACTTTTGGAATCCAAAAAGAAAACAGAGATTTTGAAACGGAGCCAAGAAAGAAAGTTTATTTTATTTTATTGTTTTAACAAAACAAAAACAAAAACATGTTTCTTGAATAATTGTATCTGTCAAACCCGCTAATTGACGGAAGATCTAGGCCCTACTACTAGGCTACAACTGCCTTTATGCATTTTCACATGTGATTTTCTACAATATACATAATATTATATGACAGAATATCCGAACGATTTGTGTCTAAAATGTAACCCAAACCACATCGACCACATGGTCAAAGTCTCCCAATGAAAAAGTGGTGACGTTGACTGACACAGTCCAAATTATGATCTGAATATACAGCGGATCTGAACAGTTGTGCGCGATTTGCGTCTTGGTAGATTGCAGTTTGTCCTTTCACCAACAGGCGGCAGTGTTGGCCTAATCATTCCCTGGAGTGCCATGGAGCGCTTGAATGAAACAGGATTGGAATTTGAACGTGCAACGTGCCTTTAATAATACCATAACAGAATATAATATAAATATGGATGCGGACTTTTAAACTTCTATTGCCTTTAGCTCGTGCAGAGCTTTAATCACCTGAGGGGTATACTACAAAGCAGAATCAGTTAGTTAGCCAGCTAATTTTGATAAACAACTAGAAATAACTATTGATTTTCTGGTTCATAATGAAAGCTAAACGTAGATATGTGCTTTGGTTGTTGAGTCAATAAACAACTAGAAATAACTATTGATTTTCTGGTTGTTGCGTCAATAAGGCCTTGCCCATTTGAAGCGTATCTTACTAAAGAATAAAACGTTATTTAAGAAGATTTAGTCAATTTAGCTGGCTAACTAATTGATCCTGCTCTGGTTGGTGATGACTATGATGACCACCAGGTCTTACAGAGATCTGTTATTTGATGGTGAAGGCCTAAAGATTGAAGTAGAATACCTAAAGATGTTTATTTTCCTCTTCCTGTGTCTGGGAAGGAATTCCATTTGGAAACTCTTATGGAACTGTGGAACCTGTATCTTGTCTTCTAAGAGGGCTTTATTTTCATTATGTTTATCTGTAGTGAATCAAACATTTGGAATAATCTGAGAGGTGTTTACACCTCATCCCAGAGATAGTATAACATGAGCTGTTTTGATGGAGGGTTCAATCTCTATGCTATTGACAGGTCTTGGAAAACCTTATTCCAATTGCGTTGGATTTCGCACTCCATTGCTTAGTTGTTGTTCATCCAACTGAGCAAACATAACTGATATTTTCAGATATTCAGAGGACCGAGAGACTAGAGCCAGCTTCAAGTGTCTTGTTTTAATGCTGTTGAATAGTGATCCACTTCATAATAGTGCTCCAAAAGCGACACAGTATCTCTATAACTGCTATAATCTCTAAACAATCAGTGTTGTCCCAACACATTACCTTCACATCAGTGCTTGTCCTCAAACAGCATAACAACCAAGGATATAGAAGAACATGCTCCGCTGCTTACCTTCTGAGCATCCTGAGAATCACAGGAGCCATGTCATAAAATAATGTGAAAAAGGGTGCAAAGATACATCAATTGAGGCCCAGTAGAACAGTGGTTCTCAACATAAAGTAGAACAATGGTTCTCAAAGTACAGTAGAACAGTGGTTCTCAACATACAGTAGAACAATGGTTCTCAACGCACAGTAGAACAGTGGTTCTCAAGGTACAGTAGAACAGTGGTTCTCAACGTAGAGTAGAACAATGGTTCTCAACGCACAGTAGAACAGTGGTTCTCAACGTACAGTAGAACAATGGTTCTCAACGCACAGTAGAACAGTGGTTCTCAACGTACAGTAGAACAGTGGTTCTCAACGTACAGTAGAACAATGGTTCTCAACGTACAGTAGAACAATGGTTCTCAACGTACAGTAGAACAATGGTTCTCAACGTACAGTAGAACAGTGGTTCTCAACATAAAGTAGAACAATGGTTCTCAAAGTACAGTAGAACAGTGGTTCTCAACATACAGTAGAACAATGGTTCTCAACGCACAGTAGAACAGTGGTTCTCAACGTACAGTAGAACAGTGGTTCTCAACGTACAGTAGAACAATGTTTCTCAACGCACAGTAGAACAATGCCCGGAGTACCCTTGAAGTACCCCTTCATGTGCATTTTACCAGTAGGCCTATGGTCTATTGAGTCTTCTCAAGTACCCCCTGTGGATCACCCACAGAGAACCACTGCATCACCCACAGAGAACCACTGCATCACCCACAGAGAACCACTGCATCACCCACAGAGAACCACTGCATTAGAGGACTATTGACTGTGTTTTGGCTCATAGTGTCAAACTGATGCAGTGACCTATAGTATATTCCTAGTATTGTTTTCATTATGTTCTAATAATTTACATTCATATGTTTGTTTCAAAATTGTCACAAGATGTAAAGTACATCTGTTTTGAGTGTTTCTTAGACAAAGACTGTTCAGTTTGGGGACAAAGGAATCAGGAAGACTGACATATCCCCAGCAAATTAGATGTGAATAGCTAAAGCTACTGGGGTAAATGTATGAATAGCAGGAATAGACAGGGACCACATCTGAAGCTGGCCATCTTAGTTAAGCCTTCACATCTGATTTAGACCCAAGCCTGAAGGACAAATCCCACTGTCAGAAACGCTATGATATACCAACAAAAAATTCCAATTGCAAATCAAATTCGAAAGATTTCAGCTGAGGTAAAGAGCTTAAATATATGACTTTTAACTTGTCAATTTGGCTCTGCCAGAAATGTTGACTAGCTCCCTCCGTCCTCACATGCTGACAGATCAGGAACATTTGGTTTTAATCAAAGAGGGGAATTGGACAGACTATACGTGTTTCTGATATGGGCAGTCTGTGTGTGCTTGTGAGTGTTTTGTTTTACTACTGGTTTATTCACAAACTTGAGCAGGATGTTTCTTTAAAATATGAAACTATTCTGTTTGGTGGTCACTGTGATGGCCAGCAATATGTGTGTGCCCTGTTGATCTTGCATCACCTCAAAAGGCCTTGCCTTCAACCAGTCATTGAAGATAGTCCTAATTAAATGTAAACATAAACAGAGGTTTTGGTGGTGTGTAGTGTTTAGTTAATGGTTGAGATGGGATGGGAAAGGGAAACAGCAATTTCAACATGACCTTAGTAATGACCGTATGACACTGTGTAGGAGTCTTATCTTCATTTCTTGAGGATATTGTTGCATGAAAAAGTGCATTATGTTTGGTTCAGGACTCAGGAGACTATAGAAACATACAGGAAATGCATGTGTTACCAAGGAATTACCGCTATCTATTAGTAAAACAAAGAGCTTTGAGAATGCAAAGAGAATGTCTCTGGCATTTCCTGCAAATGACTTGTCGAGCAACAACTCCCAGTGGATCTCTCTCCCTCTCCTTGAGATTCTTATATTCTATAAAAGCTGCCTTATTTACATAACCTTGCCCTTTGACAGGATTTGAATAGATTCAGAAGCGCTGGTATGTTTTCAGCTGGCTACAACTCAACTTAGTCAGGCCTGTGTGCTATAGTATTTATCTCCCTCTCTTCCCTTTCTCTCCCCTCTCCCTCTCTCTCTCTCTCTCTCTCTCTCTCTCTCTCTCTTTCTCTCTCTCTCTCTCTCTCTCTCTCTCTCTCTCTCTCTCTCCCCTCTCCCTCTCTCTCTCTCTGTCTCTCTCTCTCTCTCTCTCTCTCTCTCTATCTCTCTCTCCTTCCCAGGGGATCAGCAGACTGAGGTAAGCATTATTATTTCACCCTCATTTCTGTAACCTAATAACGCTTTCATTTATATACTATAGAAGTTCAACAAGTGATTACACATATTTTGTGCAAATCACTCTGAACACGTACGTCTCATAACCCCAAATCGGGTTAAAAGCCCTCCTGCTGCCATTGGGAGAAGGCATGCCAGGAGTCAATGCTTTTCACATTCTCTCTTTCTTTCTCTCTACTTTTATTTGGAGAGATCATCCAGCTCTTTCCCGTCCACCTGGAAAATTGCACACAGACCCTGGGACAATTACGATTTGGACCTTTATAAGGGTACATTGAAATTCCCAGAACATTGCTGTAATTCTAGCATGAACCAGGTGTTGCTTGCTTGAGACCTAGACCTCCCATATTAGAACACTTAAGATCTGAAGTTTGTTCAGTGTCAGATGGATTTTTCCAAATATCACTGAGGTTATGGCTGTGATTAATGTCCACATGGAACAGATCTTGAACCTAAATCAAACCTAAATGTAATAGTGTGTTAATGTGATCACATAGGTTCATATGTGTGCAACCAGGATAAATAACTATAAAAGGCTATACCACAAAACATAGTTAATAAAATAGCTACAACTTGATAAATGGATAGCAATAAATTAGAATTCTGTCATATAAAATTCAAAGATAGGCCTACCCTTTGTGTCTTGTGTTTTTAGAAGGAATAGTTGAGAAAATCAAATCTTATTTTAAATATAAACTTTCTTGTCTTCAATATTTTTGTTTAATTAAACTAGGAAACCCAAACTTGCTAAAAAAAAACTAGGTGTTCTCCGTCATTAACTTTCTATAATTAGCACCTCAACAGGTTTTGCTCATTACACTGACTAATAAATGGCAAGACAGTGGATATGGAAAAGTACATGTTGTAGTGCGTTTAATTATATCCAAACCCCAATTGAATAATTTAGGCTAAATTGCGCTAACCTCCTTGATACTGAGTTAGAACTCCAAAAGAGCCTAGATGTGTCCATCTGCTCGTCTCGACAGGACTCAAAGTGATGAGGTGCCACACGAGCAACGTTGGTGGGTGGGAGTGTCTGGCGTGACATCTCCTGCGGACAGCTAGCAGGAATCTCTCCATTCCAAAGCTGACTCTCAAAGTCAACTACAGGAATTGACACGGGCTGAGTAGGACTTAAAAACAAAATCTGTTGTAGAGAAATTGATCTTATTTTTGACTGTTTTCAGCCAACAGAATGACATTGTGGCGGGTTACCGTTGTCTTTATGTGCTGTTTGATCGCGTTGAGCTCTGCGCGCAGGACTGTTGCTGAAGACGCGGCGGTTTGGGAGAAAATTAACAGCGCGAGATGCACTTCGCGCTGCCTCACTCTGCACATGGCACAACTCACAGCATCTTTTAAACATCTTCAGGTAAAAATCATTACATTTAATTTAAACCGACGAATTTCACACACACACACTTTGATGTTTGAAAGTATGAACCTGCGCTCACGTTGTGCTTATTTAGTGTTGTTCATGGTATTTCGTTTTATTTAGTGTGGTAGGCTATGTCTGAATGAAAATAAGCAATACATGCACAATATACGAAACTGATTAGCATGTGCATAATATGTGGGTAACATGCATTTTAACGTTAGTATTTAGGCTGAAGTCAAGCTGTTCAACATTTGTGACAATACTCCTTGGGGAGGTAGACCACTGAAAGCCATATTATCCTTAACGTCTTCAACATGTGCGTTCGCTTTAGTGGGTGGGAAAGTCATTAAGCACCAAACTTTTCCTGACTTCGGTCTGACAGAATGGGATGTAAGGCATGAGTGGGGGGGCTGGAGCTAGGGGTGTGTGTGTGTGTGTGTGGGGGGGGGGGGGTTCTGGAACTGGCCAAGGCATTAGATCCGCGGCCACCTGGGTGCAGGGTGGAGGGGTAATGAGAGTGGCCTCTGAATGACTGGGAGTCCAGTCCCCGCTCTGGGGTGAGAGGTGTTGGCGTGCCTCTGATTCACAGCTCCGAAGAGGGAGGAGAATGGAGCTGGGGCTGGCTGAGGGTGTGAGAGAGAACATTTGGTCTGAAAGCACGAAGGAGCTGTAGAGTGGAATGAAACCACTGGTGTAGAGGCTATACCTTCGAGGTAGATTCCTTCTAGCTATTAGGACCTAAATCCTTGAGGATAAATGACCATTTATAAGATCACATGAAGGGCAGTATGTTTATTTCCTTTTTCTGCCTTTCATTCAAGGAGTTATTGTTACCCTTCTGATAGGACCTATTGACAAATACTCCTATAGAAGAATATGATGTGTACTGCAGGCTCAAATGCTCCCAGGCTCCTCCACTTAACTTTATTGAAGTACATTTATAACACAGATCGTTATCAGAGCTCCTGTGCAGAACTTTTTAATGAATGATAATGTGAGTTTGAGATGATGATGTGACTTCATATGCTGTGTGGTGGAACCACAGACATTTCTAGATAACCAACACGATCTCACAGTCTCACTGCAGAATTAGACGTTTATTATTCGTTGTTCCAAACGTCAAATTTAGAAGTTGCTCCAAACGTCAAATTTAGAAGACTAAGGGTTAAGGCATTGGATAGGGTTAAAACATTCAAATAAAATAAGGTTAAGGTAAAGGTTAAGGTTTGTGATAGGGTTAAAACAATCAAATACAAAACAAGTGTCCACCACTGGGATCGAACACACAACCTCATGAGTCATGGGATTACGTCCTTCTGCCACACCTGTCCACATCACCTTAGCAGAACCCATAGCGCTCACTGTTGCCCCTGGTGGCCAGTTGTGAAAGGCATTTCCCGATGTCCTTAGGACATGGATAGACGTCCAATTTCAAAGTCACTCTTGAGCGATCTGCCTGAGATAACAGCCACAGATGACATCATCTGAGAAATTACTGTAGTCAAGTCACGTCCACATGTGTGTTTGTGTGCCAAAACACATCATACCACCAGCCACAGGAGTGTGTGTGTGTGTGTGTGAGAGAGAGAGAGAGAGAAAATCCCACCCTGGCTTGGTTTGCTTCCTACCACTGGAATGTGACACTCACTATTTTCAGTTCACACCTCAGTCAGCCTGCTGCTTAGTGAGTATTGCTGTGTGTTGTTCTGTATGTGTTCCTTGTAGCGTGTGTGTTTTGTGTGTGTCATGCGTTTCCCTGAGCGATGTGTGTGTCTCCTCTCGGCGGTAGGTAGGTAGCCGGGTAGGGTTAAGTTCAAAGGTCACCAATGCAGCCGTCCACACCACCTACAAGCTCTGACAGACAGACAGACAGACAGACAAACAGACAGACAGTCTATTCTCCCTGATGTCATCCTCTCCCGTGGTCATCCTTCCTTCTCCTGTCTGGGGTGATTTACTCCTGGGGGATAGGTGAACTGAAGGTGCTGACCTAAGCCAAAGAGAGAAAGAGCTTCACAGCACGTCCGAAGCTGCTAGATCAGAGGGACCACCAAATCACAGTCGAAAGCTCTCGAGGACATTTGCAGAGTCGCAGAATTTGTTTTACGTAAAATATCTTAGTGGTCAAATGTAGTCCATTTTATCAGGGAATGTAACAGATTACTATTACAGATGGATGTTTGTTAAACACTTTCCAGGCTCTATATGCCTGCTCTAGTATCTAGAGAGATTCTATATACCTGCTCTAGTATCTAGAGAGATTCTATATACCTGCTCTAGTATCTAGAGAGATTCTATATACCTGCTCTAGTATCTAGAGAGATTCTATATACCTGCTCTAGTATCTAGAGAGATTATATATACCTGCTCTAGTATCTAGAGAGATTCTATATATCTGCTCTAGTATCTAAATAGATTCTATATACCTGCTCTAGTATCTAGAGAGATTCTATATACCTGCTCTAGTATCTAGAGAGATTCTATATACCTGCTCTAGTATCTAGAGAGATTCTATATACCTGCTCTAGTATCTAGAGAGATTCTATATACCTGCTCTAGTATCTAGAGAGATTCTATATACCTGCTCTAGTATCTAGAGAGATTCTATATACCTGCTCTAGTATCTAGAGAGATTCTATATACCTGCTCTAGTATCTAGAGAGATTCTATATACCTGCTCTAGTATCTAGAGAGATTCTATATACCTGCTCTAGTATCTAGAAAGATTCTATATACCTGCTCTAGTATCTAGAGAGATTCTATATACCTGCTCTAGTATCTAGAGAGATTCTATATACCTGCTCTAGTATCTAGAGAGATTCTATATACCTGCTCTAGTATCTAGAAAGATTCTATATACCTGCTCTAGTATCTAGAGTGATTCTATATACCTGCTCTAGTATCTAGAGAGATTCTATATACCTGCTCTAGTATCTAGAAAAATTCTATATACCTGCTCTAGTATCTAGAGTGATTCTATATACCTGCTCTAGTATCTAGAGTGATTCTATATACCTGCTCTAGTTTCTAGAAAGATTCTATATACCTGCTCTAGTATCTAAATAGATTCTATATATACCTGCTCTAGTATCTAAATAGATTCTATATATACCTGCTCTAGTATCTACAGATATTCTATATGCCTGCTCTAGTATCTAGAAAGATTCTATATACCTGCTCTAGTATCTAGAAAGATTCTATATACCTGCTCTAGTATCTAAATAGATTCTATATATACCTGCTCTAGTATCTAAATAGATTCTATATACCTGCTCTAGTATCTAGAAAGATTCTATATACCTGCTCTAGTATCTAAATAGATTATATATATACCTGCTCTAGTATCTAAATAGATTCTATATACCTGCTCTAGTATCTAGAGAGATTCTATATACCTGCTCTAGTATCTAGAGAGATTATATATACCTGCTCTAGTATCTAGAGAGATTCTATATACCTGTTCTAGTATCTAGAGAGATTCTATATACCTGCTCTAGTATCTAGAGAGATTATATATACCTGCTCTAGTATCTAGAGAGATTCTATATACCTGCTCTAGTATCTAGAGAGATTCCATATACCTGCTCTAGTATCTAGAGAGATTCTATATACCTGCTTAAGTATCTAGAGAGATTCTATATACCTGCTCTAGTATCTAGAGAGATTCTATATATCTGCTCTAGTATCTAGAGAGATTCTATATACCTGCTCTAGTATCTAGAGAGATTCTATATACCTGCTCTAGTATCTAGAGAGATTCTATATACCTGTTCTAGTATCTAGAGAGATTCTATATACCTGTTCTAGTATCTAGAGAGATTATATATACCTGCTCTAGTATCTAGAGAGATTCTATATACCTGTTCTAGTATCTAGAGAGATTAAATATACCTGCTCTAGTATCTAGAGAGATTCTATATACCTGCTCTAGTATCTAGAGAGATTCCATATACCTGCTCTAGTATCTAGAGAGATTCTATATACCTGCTCTAGTATCTAGAGATATTCTATATATCTGCTCTAGTATCTAGAGAGATTCTATATACCTGCTCTAGTATCTAGAGAGATTCTATATACCTGCTCTAGTATCTAGAGAGATTATATATACCTGCTCTAGTATCTAGAGAGATTATATATACCTGCTCTAGTATCTAGAGAGATTATATATACCTGCTCTAGTATCTAGAGAGATTCTATATATCTGCTCTAGTATCTAGAGAGATTCTATATACCTGCTCTAGTATCTAGAGAGATTCTATATACCTGCTCTAGTATCTAGAGAGATTCTATATACCTGCTCTAGTATCTAGAGAGATTATATATACCTGCTCTAGTATCTAGAGAGATTATATATACCTGCTCTAGTATCTAGATAGATTCTATATACCTGCTCTAGTATCTAGAGAGATTATATATACCTGCTCTAGTATCTAGAGAGATTATATATACCTGCTCTAGTATCTAGAGAGATTCTATATACCTGCTCTAGTATCTAGAGAGATTCCATATACCTGCTCTAGTATCTAGAGAGATTCTATATACCTGCTCTAGTATCTAGAGAGATTCTATATATCTGCTCTAGTATCTAGAGAGATTCTATATACCTGCTCTAGTATCTAGAGAGATTCTATATACCTGCTCTAGTATCTAGAGAGATTCTATATACCTGTTCTAGTATCTAGAGAGATTATATATACCTGCTCTAGTATCTAGAGAGATTCTATATACCTGCTCTAGTATCTAGAGAGATTCTATATACCTGCTCTAGTATCTAGAGAGATTATATATACCTGCTCTAGTATCTAGAGAGATTATATATACCTGCTCTAGTATCTACAGAAGCTTTTCACCAGACCTGAGGCCATTGATCTCATTCTCAGTTCTGAATGAGCTATGTCCTTCCTCTCCTGCATGTGGGTTAAGTGATGCTGTTTATGACACGGTTCGTGTTGCCTTCTCCTGTCACCACAGAGAGAAGCGCTGCGCTGCAGCTGGACTGGGTATTGGAACCCTGTCGTCCTCACCTCACTGGAGCTGGGGTTATCTGGGGCCAGGCAGACAAAGGGTTTTCTGATACACCACATACGTCAATGCTAGCTATCATTTATGCCAATGCATTTATGTCAGTCAGTCAGTTTGACTGTCTCCTTTGAGCAATGCCAAGCCCTGCCAGCCCAGACAGCTGTGAGGGTTGCAGGTGTTTCACCATTCAGTTGGCGGATCTTCTCCTCCAGCAGAGAGAATGGAAAGAGAAAGGATAGTGTTAGATAGGATAGTGTTAGATAGGATAGTGTTAGATATGATAGTGTTAGATAGGATAGTGTTAGATATGATAGTTTTAGAAAGGATAGTGTTAGATATGATAGTGTTAGAAAGGATAGTGTTAGATAGGATAGTGTTAGACAGGATAGTGTTAGATAGTGTTAGATATGATAGTGTTAGATAGGATAGTGTTAGATACGATAGTGTTGGATAGGATAGTGTTAGATAGGATAGTGTTAGATAGGATAGTGTTAGATACGATAGTGTTAGATAGGATAGTGTTAGATAGGATAGTGTTAGATAGGATAGTGTTAGATACGATAGTGTTAGATAGGATAGTGTTAGATAGGATAGTGTTAGATACGATAGTGTTAGATAGGATAGTGTTAGATAGGATAGTGTTAGATAGGATAGTGTTAGATAGGATAGTGTTAGATGGCATTGTGTAGAAGGCCCTGAGACCTCAGGAGAGGCCAGATTACATTGGGTTCCCTGCTATTAAATGTCCCAGATCCTTTAGACCAAGGTTCCCCAATTAGATTTCCAAAAGGGCCAAATTTGGTCAGGCATGCCAAGCTGAGGGCCAACATGTTTTTTTTTTTGGCGACAGTTTTATGTTTGATCAGTTTTCACTTCTATTGTGATTTTATAATTATTAGTAGTGGTGTTAGGAGTCACATAAGAGAATAATGAAAAATACTAAATTAGTCCAAAACCAACTATTTAATTATGAAATGCCCCTGGAGCATATTCTGTGCAAACAGTCAGCAAAAAAAAAGTCCAGCAAACACATTCACACACACACACACACACACACACACACACACACACACACACACACACACACACACACACACACACACACACACACACACACACACACACACACACACACACACACACACACACACACACACACACACACACACACTTCTGTCTGGAACACCCATGCTTTGGATATCTGCGTTCAGGCGGGCTTTGGATATCTGCGTTCAGGCGCTCTTTCTAAGAGAAGAGACAGAAGGACAAACACAGACAGACAGAGATTTTTAGTTAGGTACTTTTCAAATGTGTTATCAGAATATGCCACATTAGTTTTTAAACTTTTAAAATATGTGAACCAAATCATATCAAGCTGTTAACAACCAAAAGTGTTTGATATTAATGTGACAATTTAATTAATTAGCTTTTATTTGTGTATTATTTTTTTATTGCTGTGTATTAAGTTTAAAATTTTACTAACTAGTTGGATGCCATTTACTTTTAATTAAGCTGTGTAGCATATTTAGTAGGAAACATGCTATTAAATATGAAATGGTTATTTCATTGTAATAATTATTATACCACAAGAAGATTGAAAAATAGCAAAAAAATAATTGGATCTGGTTCACTCACCAATTAGTGAGAGAAGTGAGAGCGACGGGATGAGGCAAACTTTCTGATGTCAGGCTTGTATTCTGTTTTGGCAATCCTGAGGCACTGTCCAAGATGTGAATCTGAGAGTCTGTTTCTGTCCTGGCTCTTGATAGCATTCATTGAAGAAAATGCTGATTCACAGATGTACAGTGGGGAAAAAAAGTATTTAGTCAGCCACCAATTGTGCAAGTTCTCCCACTTAAAAAGATGAGAGAGGCCTGTAATTTTCATCATAGGTACACGTCAACTATGACAGACAAATTGAGATTTTTTTTTGAGAAAATCACATTGTAGGATGTTTTATGAATTTATTTGCAAATTATGGTGGAAAATAAGTATTTGGTCACCTACAAACAAGCAAGATTTCTGGCTCTCACAGACCGACCTGTAACTTCTTCTTTAAGAGGCTCCTCTGTCCTCCACTCGTTACCTGTATTAATGGCACCTGTTTGAACTTGTTATCAGTATAAAAGACACCTGTCCACAACCTCAAACAGTCACACTCCAAACTCCACTATGGCCAAGACCAAAGAGCTGTCAAAGGACACCAGAAACAAAATTGTAGACCTGCACCAGGCTGGGAAGACTGAATCTGCAATAGGTAAGCAGCTTGGTTTGAAGAAATCAACTGTGGGAGCAATTATTAGGAAATGGAAGACATACAAGATCACTGATAATCTCCCTCGATCTGGGGCTCCACGCAAGATCTCACTCCGTGGGGTCAAAATGATCACAAGAACGGTGAGCAAAAATCCCAGAACCACACGGGGGGACATAGTGAATGACCTGCAGAGAGCTGGGACCAAAGTAACAAAGCCTACCATCAGTAACACACTACGCCACCAGGGACTCAAATCCTGCAGTGCCAGACGTGTCCCCCTGCTTAAGCCAGTACATGTCCAGGCCCGTCTGAAGTTTGCTAGAGTGCATTTGGATGATCCAGAAGAGGATTGGGAGAATGTCATATGGTCAGATGAAACCAAAATAGAACTTTTTGGTAAAAACTCAACTCATCGTGTTTGGAGGACAAAGAATGCTGAGTTGCATCCAAAGAACACCATACCTACTGTGAAGCATGGGGGTGGAAACATCATGCTTTGGGGCTGTTTTTCTGCAAAGGGACCAGGACGACTGATCCGTGTAAAGGAAAGAATGAATGGGGCCATGTATCGTGAGATTTTGAGTGAAAACCTCCTTCCATCAGCAAGGGTATTGAAGATGAAACGTGGCTGGGTCTTTCAGCATGACAATGATCCCAAACACACCGCCCGGGCAACGAAGGAGTGGCTTCGTAAGAAGCATTTCAAGGTCCTGGAGTGGCCTAGCCAGTCTCCAGATCTCAACCCCATAAAAAATCTTTGGAGGGAGTTGAAAGTCTGTGTTGCCCAGCGACAGCCCCAAAACATCACTGCTCTAGAGGAGATCTGCATGGAGGAATGGGCCAAAATACCAGCAACAGTGTGTGAAAACCTTGTGAGACTTACAGAAAACGTTTGACCTGTGTCATTGCCAACAAAGGGTATATAACAAAGTATTGAGAAACTTTTGTTATTGACCAAATACTTATTTTCCACCATAATTTGCAAAAAAAATCATTAAAAATCCTACAATGTGATTTTCTGGATATTTTTTTCTCATTTTGTCTGTCATAGTTAACGTGTACCTATGATGAAAATTACAGGCCTCTCTCATCTTTTTAAGTGGAAGAACTTGCACAATTGGTGGCTGACTAAATTCTTTTTTCCCCCACTGTATGTTGAGGGGAACATCGTGAGTAGGAGCATTGCAATATCTCTGGTGTTTTTAAAACGAGCTTGGGGAACCACGTTGATCCAAAAGTCACTCACCAGTGCATCCTTGTGTTGAGCTTTGAGCAAATCAGATGTTCCCATCTCCAGGATTTCCATCTGAAGAGCAGCCTCATCTATGGAAGGCACCAGCTTTTTGGTCTCTGCAGTCCGCTGTCCGTCAGCTGACACAGAAAACGGCTGTTTTACGAAGAGAAGGATGTCAGCTGAGAGATTAGGGGAGCTTTCAAATCTTTCCTTGAAGTTTTCTGCCAGCCTGGACACAAAATCCTTCATTGCTGGATCTTCCTGCATTTTATTATTCTCACAATGCTCACGCAGACGTGGAAAGTGCAACTTTCTCCCATGAATGTTTCTCTTCAGGAGGTGCAGCTTTGACCGGAAAGCTTCAATCGCCTCATACATGTCAGCAACAGTGTGGTTCTTGCCTTGTAGTCGCAGGTTAAGGTGATTTAGATGAGACATGATGTCACACAAAAAAGTTACTGATCTGATATCACCTTGTTGTCAGTTAAAAAGCTCAAAAAGTCGCTGGCTTTTTGGCTCTGCAGGCTGGATAAAAAATGACACAAGTTCATCACGCAGGTCACACACCCTCTCCAACACATGTCCTTTGCTCAGCCAGCGAACGTCATTGTGGAGCAAAAGATCCTTGTGTTCAGCTGACATTTCCTTTGAGGAATGCTCTAAAAAGGCGATGCTGCAGAGAGCTCTCACGGACAAAGTTAACTAGTCGAGTCACAGTATCCATGGTCTCTTTCATTTTTCTACACAATTTTGCGCACAAAACTGACTTGTGAATAATGCGGTGAAATGCCAGGAGTGCTGGGTTAACGGCAGAAAGCCTGCTTACCGAGCCCTGGCGGTGTCCCACCATTGACGGAGCCCCGTCGGTAACAACAGAGACAATTTTACTCACGTCTAAGCCATTCCTTTTCGAAGAACTGTGTCAGCTCGTTGAATATTATTTCCCCGGTTCTACGCCCGGGTAGAGAAATCAAACACAGCAGCTCCTCCCGGAATGTCTTCCCATCAAAAAATCTTGCGAACACAGACAGCTGTTCCATGTCGGTTCGGTCACGAGTCTATTGGGCGGCAGGTAGCTTAGTGGTTAAGAGCGTTGTGCCAGTACCCGAAAGGTCGCTGGTTCTAATCCCCGAGCCGACTAGGTGAAAAATCTGTCGATGTGCCCTTGAGCAAGGCACTTAACCCTAATTGCTCCTGTAAGTCGCTCTGGATAAGAGCGTCTGCTAAATGACTCAAATGTCTGTCAAATGTCTATTGCCAGTGAGAATGCTTCGGTTTTCCTCAAATCTGTGAGTAGACTGGAAAAACACTCTTCTGGTTGCCGTGTTAGCCGACAGCGGCACTTGCTTCAACAGCTCAACAACTTATTTTTTTTATTGGTTCCTCTTGGTTAAAAATTTCGGCAGCCATGTCGATTGCACATTGTTTAATTAACTCTGCATCGGCGAATGGCTTCTTAGCTCTTGCAAGCTTCCAAGAATCGTGTAATGAGGCAGCTGTTGCGCTCTCTTGTGCCGATGTTGTTTTACACATAGTTAAAACCGAGTGCTTGTATGACGTTAACATGCTTGCAATTTTTTGTTTGCGCTGGTCAGATTTTTCTGGGTAGTTTGCATTAAAACTGACAGCATGAATGGAGTTAAAATGCCGCTTCAGATTGTCCGCTTTGATTACAGCTACAGTCTGCATGCATATTAAGCATGTGGGCTTAGCACTGTTGTGGTCCGGTAAAAAAAAAGCAATACCTCTCAGTCCAGTCAGTTTTGAACTGACGGTTCTCCTGGTCTACCTTGCGGATCTTGGCGAATGCCATGTTGGTTTGACTGGATTTTAAGATTTTTTTGTGAGGAAGTGGTCAGTCCTTTTGATGAAAGAGGGTTAACTGGCGAGCGGCTGCGGCTACTGTGTGTGTGTGACACTACACTAGGTAGCTAGTCGAGCGGAGACGAGTACGCAAAGCGCGCGAAGCACGTCTTACGTATGCACGCGGTAAAGGCCACAGGTCAAGGTGTGGGATCATTTCAAAATAAAGCAGAGCCGCGGATATTAAATTCATGTTTATTATAACAAGTGAATGCCAATGCTGTCAGTGTGGGCCAGACATTTGGCTCTTGGGGGCCGGATCTGGCCCGCGGGCCGCTTATTGGGGTTGGCTGCTTTAGACCGTGGAGAGACTGTGTGTGTGTGTGTTGGAAGAATGAAGCTATTCTTCATCGCTCTTTCTCTCCTCTCCTGTCTTAGACATGCAGACCTGTTTTCTCTGATGGGTTCTTCTCTCTGCGAAGGACTTTCAAAGTCAGTTTGGCTGTAGGTGACCTTACCACCAACTCTCACAGCTCTGAACACTCCCAAATCAACTTGCCCCTGCGACCCATGAAGTTTAAACCTGGGTTGCTTTACATGACACAAAACTATGTTAGCTCTCTGAGCTAAAGCCTAGGCATTGGCTAGAGAAGAAAACAAGTCTATATGTCTCAGGAATGATTACTCATCACCGAACCAGCTTTGTTACAACCCTTCACGTACTGTATATCTGAAAGGATTGGATGAGTGTAAGCAATATGGCTTAGAGGTTGAGAGGGGTAGGGGTTAGGCGTACAGGGGTGAGAGGGGTAGGGGTTAGGCGTACAGGGGTTGAGAGGGGTAGGGGTTAGGCGTACAGGGGTTGAGAGGGGTAGGGGTTAGGCGTACAGGGGTTGAGAGGGGTAGGGGTTAGGCGTACAGGGGTTGAGAGGGGTAGGGGTTAGGCGTACAGGGGTTGAGAGGGGTAGGGGTTAGGCGTACAGGGGTTGAGAGGGGTAGGGGTTAGGCGTACAGGGGTTGAGAGGGCTAGGGGTACAGGGGTTGAGAGGGGTAGGGGTACAGGGGTTGAGAGGGGTAGGGGTACAGGGCTTGAAAGGGGTAGGGGTACAGGGATGAGAGGGGTAGGGGTACAGGGCTTGAAAGGGGTAGGGGTACAGGGATGAGAGGGGTAGGGGTTAGGTGTACAGGGGTTAGGAAGTTTATGGGTACAGGGGTTGAGAGGGCTAGGGATAAGGCGTACAGGGGTTGAGAGGGCTAGGGATAAGGCGTACAGGGGTTGAGAGGGGTAGGGGTTAGGGGTACAGGGGTTGAGTGTGTAGGGGTTAGGGGTTAGGCGTACAGGGGTTGAGAGGGGTAGGGGTTAGGTGTACAGGGGTTGAGTAGGTAGGGGTTAGGGGTACAGGGGTTGAGAGGGGTTAGGGGTTGAAAGGGGTAGGGGTACAGGGGTTGAGTGTGTAGGGTTTAGGGGTTAGGGGTACAGGGGTTGAGAGGGGTTAGGGGTTGAGAGGGGTAGGGGTACAGGGTTGAGATGGGTAGGGGTACAGGGGTTGAGAGGGGTAGGGGTACAGGGGTTGAGAGGGGTAGGGGTACAGGGGTTGAGAGGGGTTAGGGGTTGAGAGGGGTAGGGGTACAGGGTTGAGATGGGTAGGGGTACAGGGGTTGAGAGGGGTAGGGGTTAGGGGTACAGGGGTTGAGAGGGGTAGGGGTACAGGGGTTGAGAGGGGTAGGGGTACAGGGGTTGAGAGGGGTAGGGGTACAGGGTTGAGAGGGGTAGGGGTACAGGGATGAGAGGGGTAGGGGTTGAAAGGGGTGAGAGGGGTAGGGGTACAGGGGTTGAGAGGGGTTAGGGGTGAGAGGGGTAGGGGTACAGGGGTGAGAGGGGTAGGGGTACAGG
>NC_139993.1:62015628-62097481 GCF_964263955.1 Coregonus lavaretus | reverse complement strand
CACCCTTTGCCTTGATGACAGCTTTGCACACTCTTTTTATTTATTTATTTATTAATAAAAAATGTAGGGGGTAGATCAGCTTTAATATTGCAGATAGATTGTAACTTCCATCAATGTAATTGTCTGCATCACTTCCAATCCCCCATATGTTTTTTTCTCCGCAAATATATATATACATTTTAGTCATTTAGAAGACGCTCTTATCCCGAGCGACTTACAGTTAGTGAGTGTATACATTTTTCATACTGGCCCCCCGTGGGAATCGAACCCACAACCCTGGCGTTGCAAGCGCCATGCTCTACCAACTGAGCTACATACAGTGGGGAGAACAAGTATTTGATTCACTGCCAATTTTGCAGGTTTTCCTACTTACAAAGCATGTAGAGGTCTGTAATTTTTATCGTAGGTACACTTCAACTGTGAGAGACGGAATCTAAAACAAAAATCCAGAAAATCACATTGTATGATTTTTAAGTAATTAATTTGCATTTTATTGCATGACATAAGTATTTGATCACCTACCAACCAGTAAGAATTCCGGCTCTCACAGACCTGTTAGGTTTTCTTTAAGAAGCCCTCCTGTTCTCCACTCATTACCTGTATTAACTGCACATGTTTGAACTCGTTACCTGTATAAAAGACACCTGTCCACACACTCAATCAGACAGACTCCAACCTCTTCACAATGGCCAAGACCAGAGAGCTGTGTAAGGACATCAGGGATAAAATTGTAGACCTGCACAAGGCTGGGATGGGCTACAGGACAATAGGCATACTTTCCGAATGCACTGTAGCTCTCCCACAAGAAGACTCAAAATATGAACCCTTTAAGACTTAGGTACAACAGCCAGAATAAGACAAGTGAAAGTTATTTAGTCTGTTTTTGTATGGATGTCAATGAGAGCATATCGAATTTGTAAAAAAAACAAAAAACTGTCTTATTTGCTGCGTGAGGTTTATTTGATCTAATAGAAGTTTCGTAATGCTTAAGTTGTGACGAGTTTACTGATATAAGTAGAACATGTGACATCCAGGCAATTTTGAGAAAAAACACTTTAAATCAGAGTTGTCTCGAGATGGCTATGCATATTCATGGTATGAGGCTAGTAGCATAGCATCTCTCTCAATTGAATACAGGCGGTTGACGTCAAAAACCCTTATTGAATATTTAAAAAATAATTACAATAATGAGATGTATCCACCAATCCAAATAAAGGATAGGCGGGAGCTAGACAGCCCGCCATGCCGCTTTGTGGACAACGACTCCCATTGTTAGGGCGGAGAGACTTATCTATTCAGGATATTCATAATCTTTTCTAGCAGTGAGCACTCACTCACTCACACCATCACAAAAAGGAGCATGAGGGAAGCCCTACAATATTACGTTTTTCTAAGTAGTGAGAACACTCGGGAACAGGCAATGTTAAAAAGTCATCTTTAGACATGTTTTACTTGGCTTAAATTTAGTTTTGTAATTGACTAAAACAAGCAGACAAAAATAATGGGGTAACCATAGTATCAGGACAAGACCCAGATGCAGACAGTTCGAATCACAGATGTTTATACAAAACAGGGGGCAGGCAAAGGACAGGTCAAGGGCAGGCAGAGGTCAGTAATCCAGGGCAGAGTCACAAAGGTACAGAACGGCAGGCAGGGTCAGGGCAGGCGGAATGGTCAGAAATCCAAGGCAGCTTTAAACAGGTACAGAACGGCAGGCAGACTCAGACTAGAAAACAGCAACTAGAAAAACTAGAAAATGGGAAAACACGCTGGTAAGACTTGACGGGACAAGACGAACTGGCAACAGACAAACAGAAAACACTGGTATAAATGGGGACAAATGGGAGACACCTGGTGGGGAGTGGAGACAAACACAAGACAGTTGAAACAGATCAGGGCGTGACACATACAGTGGGGAGAACAAGTATTTGATACACTGCCGATTTTTCAGGTTTTCCAACTTACAAAGCATGTAGAGGTCTGTAATTTTTATCATAGGTACGCTTCAACTGTGAGAGACGGAATCTAAAACAAAAATCCAGAAAATCACATTGTATGATTTTTAAGTAATTAATTTGCATTTTATTGCATGACATAAGTATTTGATCACCTACCAACCAGTAAGAATTCCGGCTCTCACAGACCTGTTAGGTTTTCTTTAAGAAGCCCTCCTGTTCTCCACTCATTACCTGTATTAACTGTACATGTTTGAACTCGTTACCTGTATAAAAGACACCTGTCCACACACTCAATCAGACAGACTCCAACCTCTTCACAATGGCCAAGACCAGAGAGCTGTGTAAGGACATCAGGGATAAAATTGTAGACCTGCACAAGGCTGGGATGGGCTACAGGACAATAGGCAAGCAGCTTGGTGAGAAGGCAACAACTGTTGGCGCAATTATTAGAAAATGGAAGAAGTTGAAGATGACGGTCAATCACCCTCGGTCTGGGGCTCCATGCAAGATCTCACCTCGTGGGGCATCAATGATCATGAGGAAGGTGAGGGATCAGCCCAGAACTACACGGCAGGACCTGGTCAATGACCTGAAGAGAGCTGGGACCACAGTCTCAAAGAAAACCATTAGTAACACACTACGCTGTCTTGGATTAAAATGCTAATTAATTACTTAAAAATCATACAATGTGATTTTCTGGATTTTTGTTTTAGATTCCGTCTCTCACTGTTGAAGTGTACCTATGATAAAAATTACAGACCTCTACATGCTTTGTAAGTAGGAAAACCTGCAAAATCGGCAGTGTATCAAATACTTGTTCTCCCCACTGTATATACATATCCTTTTTTTACATTTATTTTCCTTTATTACTTTCCAACCCCACCACCCCTCCCATAATTGGAGTAAACTAGTGAACAATAACGCTTAGGCCTCTACTTCCAGCTTATACATACTATATACATTTTATGGACATAGTCAATAATTCTATTTCGTTTGTTTTTACTCCTGAACTTCCTCTACTCCCAACCTCTCCGATCATTTTCATGATGTCCATCCGGTTTGCCTCTCAAACATAACGATGGTCATTATGGCCAAACAGTTCTATTTTTGTTTCATCAGACCAGAGGACATTTCTCCAAAAAGTATGATCTTTGTCCCCATGTGCAGTTGCAAACCGTAGTCTGGCTTTTTTATGGCAGTTTTGGAGCAGTGGCTTCTTCCTTGCTGAGTGGCCTTTCAGGTTATGTCGATAGAGGACTTGTTTTACTGTGGATATAGATACTTTTGTACCTGTTTCCTCCAGCATCTTCACAAGGTCCTTTGCTGTTGTTCTGGGATTGATTTGCACTTTTAGCACCAAAGTACGTTTATCTCTAGGAGACAGAACACGTCTCCTTCCTGAGCGGTATGACGGCTGCGTGGTCCCATGGTGTTTATACTTGCGTACTATTGTTTGTACAGAAGAACGTGGTACCTTCAGGCGTTTGGAAATTGCTCCCACGGATGAACCAAACCTGTGGAGGTCTACAATTTCTTTTCTGAGGTCTTGGCTGATTTCTTTTGATTTTCCCATGATGTCAAGCAAAGAGGCACTGAGTTTGAAGGTAGCCTTGAAATACATCCACAGGTACACCTCCAATTGACTCAAATTATGTCAATTAGCCTATCAGAAGCTTCTAAAGCCATGACATCATTTTCTGGAATTTTCCAAGCTGTTTAAAGACACAGTCAACTTAGTGTATGTAAACTTCTGACCCACTGGAATTGTGATACAGTGAATTATAAGTGAAATAATCTGTCTGTAAACAATTGTTGGAAAAATTACTTGTGTCATGCACAAAGTAGATGTCCTAACCGACTTGCCAAAACTATAGTTTGTTAACAAGACATTTGTGGAGTGGTTGAAAAACTAGTTTTAATGACTCCAACCTAAGTGAATGTAAACTTCTGACTCAACTGTACTGTGATGTTTCACAAAAGCTCTGAACCCTTCTATTCTCATTGTTTCTACAGATGGTAAATTGAAAATAAACATTTTTGCTAAAATTATTATTATATTATTGATCGATTGACTATGACTTTTCAGATCACCCAGTAGTGCTATCTGCAGGGTTAGCTCCAGGTAAATATTGCAATCCTTCAGGCATTCCTGGACCTGTCACCAAAAACAAGCTACAAATGGACAGTACCAAAACAAATGATCTAATGATTCTGTCTCTGTAGCAAAATTTGCGGAGCTGGGAAGATTGTATCCCCCATATAAATAACATTCTATTGGTAGCAAGAATTTTGTATAATAATTAAAATGGAAAAATTATAAGTTTTGAATCAGGCGTCGTTTAGCGTATCAGTTAATAAACCATTTGCCATGGAATCGGTACATCAAAAATCTCTTCCCAACTATTTTGCAATCTATATGGGACGGCTGTCAATCCTTTGGTCCTTAAATGAAACTGGTATACTTTTTTTTTTATCACAATTTTCTGAAAACCAATTATGTTCTTTCATGTAGGGCCGACAGACAAGTTCCTAACTTTTTTCCCCTTCCACTTTCCCCTTCCATTTGTGCGGTAATGCTGCAATTATTTGGTTGTAATTTTGGGTAGAGCAGACATTTCCTTATGTTTTTGTTAGCGGCATGTGCAACATAACTCCCAGTTCTACCTATGATATCATTTACAAAGATTATACTTTTTTTTTTCTAAAAATAATGTTTTTTGATCAATTAGTATATTTGAGTTTAACCACAATATTTGTTGCATTATTTGTTCTGTCATTTCTGGAGGATTAAATTGAAATTGCAACCAACTTTCTATGGCTTGTTTTAGAAATAGGGATATTTGGGAGATTATTTCCTTTTCAAATAACTGAAAGTGAGAGGTTGTAATCTGAATAAAGGGGAAAAGGCCATTCTTGAACATGGGGTGAGACAATGTTACTAATTTGCTAGAGAACCAGTTCGGATTTAAGTATAACTTTTGTATGACCGAAGCTTTTAGTGATAGGTCTAATGCTTTAATATTTAATAATTTCTGTCCTCCGAATTCATATTCATTATATAAATAGGCCCGTTTAATTTTGTCCTGCTTGCCGTTCCAAATAAAATGGAATATGTTTTTCTCATATAATTAAAAAAACTGTTCGCTAGGCGTAGGCAAGACCAATATTCTCCCTAACATCCTTACCCCCTTGCAACAGATGTGGGATACATACACACACACACACACACACACACACACACACACACACACACACACACACACACACACACACACACACACACACACACACACACCTTCTCCACAATCAACCATAAACTCAGATGCTCAACAGTTGTTACATCCCAGAGCCCAACAAGAGGACCTGATTTATGAATGCATATACAGTTACAGCTGTTTGAGAAAGCATGCAAGATTGAGCAACAATTGACACAAATCTGAGATTTGATTAACCTATGTCAAGTCCTAGGTGATGGAGATCAGATCCACCCCCTTCCCCTGAAACACACACACTCTGGTCCCCCGTTGTAACCATTTTCCCCAAGCATCTCTGCAGTCAGACCTTTGATTATTTTGTGCCACCAGGGCCACAATAATATGCCCCCTCTCTGATTGTCCGAGAGTGACCCCCTCCCCATTGGTTACTGCAGCCAGTGTTGCCAGCACTGCCACTACCTGGGTGGGGGTACCCCACCAGAATCCCCACCGGCTAGGTACAAGGTCGTCAAGGTTCTCATTAGCAGCTTTGAGAATTTCCTTGTATATTATGCTCTCCCATCAGGGGGCTCTGGCTTTATAGGACCAACCCTGCCAGGCAGGCTCAGAATCTTGAGGGGGTGGTGCTGCTCTAGTAGGTCTCTGACTGCATTTATCTTTCTGTTTTGGCTGCATATAGGCAACTGACAGCAGGGCCATAAAACAGATGGGGACTTCTCTTTGGTGTATGGGTCGCTCAGGTGGGTGTCTAGGGTATAGGGTTGGGGACCGTTCCATCATGATAGGACAATAAAAAATAAATTAGATCTATACTTTATTTTAAAATGTACAGTGGCTTGCGAAAGTATTCACCCCCCTTGGCATTTTTCCTATTTTGTTGCCTTACAATTAAAATTGATTTTTTGGGGGGTTTATATAATTTGATTTGCACAACATGCCTACCACTTTGAAGATTTTTTTATTGTGAAACAAACAAGAAATAAGACAAAAAAACAGAAAACTTGAGCGTGCATAACTGTTCACCCCCCCAAAGTCAATACTTTGTAGAGCCAACTTTTGCAGCAATTACAGCTGCAAGTCTCTTGGGGTATGTCTCTATAAGCTTGGCACATCAAGCCACTGGGATTTATGCCCATTCTTCAAGGCAAAACTGCTCCAGCTCCTTCAAGTTGGATGGGTTCCGCAGGTGTACAGCAATCTTTAAGTCATACCACAGATTCTCAATTGGATTGAGGTCTGGGCTTTGACCAAGACATTTAAATGTTTCCCCTTAAACCACTCGAGGGTTGCTTTAGCAGTATGCTTAGGGTCATTGTCCTGCTGGAAGGTGACCCTCCGTCCCAGTCTCAAATCTCTGGAAGACTGAAACAGGTTTCCCTCAAGAATTTCCCTGTATTTAGCGCCATCCATCATTCCTTCAATTCTGACCAGTTTCCCAGTCCCTGCCGATGAAAAACATCCCCACAGCATGATGCTGCCACCACCATGCTTCACTGTAGGGATGGTGTTCTCGGGGTGATGAGAGGTGTTGGGTTTGCGCCAGACATAGCGTTTTCCTTGATGGCCAAAAAGCTCAGTTTTAGTCTCATCTGACCAGAGTACCTTCTTCCATATGTTAGGGAGTCTCCCACATGCCTTTCGGCGAACACCAAACGTGTTTGCTTATTTTTTTCTTTAAGCAATGGCTTTTTTCTGGCCACTTTTCCATAAAGCCCAGCTCTGTGGAGTGTATGGCTTAAAGTGGTCCTATGGACAGATACTCCAATCTCCGCTGTGGAGCTTTGCAGCTCCTTTAGGGTTATCTTTGGTCTCTTTGTTGCCTCTCTGATTAATGATCTCCTTGCCTGGAGCGTGAATTTTGGTGGGCGCCCCTCTCTTGGCAGGTTTGTTGTGGTGCCATATTCTTTCCATTTTTTAATAATGGATTTAATGGTGCTCCGTGGGATGTTCAAAGTTTCTGATATTTTTTTATAACCCAACCCTGATCTGTACTTCTCCACAACTTTGTCCCTGACCTGTTTGGAGAGCTCCTTGGTCTTCATGGTGCCGCTTGCTTAGTGTTGTTGCAGACTCTGGGGCCTTTCAGAACAGGTGTATATATACTGAGATCATGTGACAGATCATGTGACACTTAGATTGCACACAGGTGGACTTTATTTAACTAATTATGTGACTTCTGAAGGTAATTGGTTGCACCAGATCTTATTTAGGGACTTCAAAGCAAACGGAGTGAATACTTATGCACTGTCACGACCGTCTTCCAAATGAGTAGACCAAAGCGCAGCGCGTTGAGCGAACATGACTTTATTAATACAAAGTCTGGAACAAAACAACAAAACAAGAACGATTCGTGAAGTCCTCTGCAATACTGACAGAACATGGAACAAAAACCCACAACACCCAAAGGAAAACATACAGATAAATATGGCTCCCAATCAGAGATAACGAGCCGACAGCTGACACTCGTTACCTCCGATTGGGAGTCACATGACTACACAAGAACTAACCAAAACCACACACACCCAAATGAACACACCCTATTCCCAACCTAACCAAAACAAACCCCCACAATACGAATACACCCTGGCTCAAATACAAGTCCCGGAGCCAGAGTGTGACATGCACGCACCACTTTTCTGTTATTTAGTTTTTAGAATGTTCTGAAACAAGTTATTTTTGTCATTTCACTTCACCAATTTGGACTATTTTGTGTATGTCCATTACATGAAATCAAAATAAAAACCCATTTAAATTACAGGTTGTAATGCAACAAAATAGGAAAAATGCCAAGGGGGATGAATACTTTTGCAAGGCACTGTATATCCCTCATCTGCACAAAATTGAAAGCTCTCTCTCACAACCTCTGCTCACAGACACACATTGGTTCTTGGATATGCAACCATTTCCTTTCTCACTCACTTAACGCCACACTTTTCCAAACACAAAAACACACACCACACCTTCCATCACAATTCATCCACACATACACACATAATGTGCCTTCTATGTCTTCTGTTCACTATGTTTTTATCTCCACTATGTTGATTGAGTAATTTTGTGTTCTAATTAGTTATATATGAAGATGTATTATTTTGCTAGTTATCATTTCTTCTAATGCCGTCGTATCCCTTTATAAAATACTATAAATATGTTTTATTATTCTACGATCCCTACCATGGCTACTATTGGATGTTCCATTATTCGACTCCTCTATTAGAACTTTCAGAATAGCCATGGAGTAGTCTTTGTGTCGCGGAACATTTGGTTGTCAATATTTTTCAGTTTATCGACTACGAGAGCAACGCGCTTCCCTTTTAATCTATTTTCCTTGAAGATTGGTACAGAACTTTGCGCCGTTCTGCAATCTCCCTCGGGAACTGATCATTCATGCCTATTTTGGTGCGAGCAAGTATTTTACGTAAGCTTTTAACCATTAATTTATCCTTAAAGAAAGCAAATTTGGCAACGATTGGACGTTCATATCTCTGTCCTCTTTGTCCGAAACGGTGTACACGTTCGAGTTGGATTTTATCGACAGCATCGAGTGGGATTTGAAGCGCTGTAAGAAAGAAATCCTTCACTATTTTCTCGGTATCCTCTCATTCTTTTTCTTGGATACCCGTAAGTACTAGATTTTCTCTCATAGATTTAGTCTGTATGTCTAGTAAGGCTTCTCTCAGAAAGTTGTTCTCCTTTTTAAGTTCATTAATGTCCGTTTCTATCTTAGTGATTGTCCCTTTTAACCTTTTTTGTATCGTTCTCCATTATCGCAGCTTTTTCGTCACTCATTTCAAGACTCGCCTTCAACTCCTTTACATCCTTACTGACCAACTCTAGTATGCCCAGTTTGTCATTTATCGACTTCAACAGGTCGCTTTCCACACTTACCAGTCCCAGTGGTGAAAAGCATAAATCATCTGTATCCGTCGAGGAGTCGCGTTTTCTCTTGGAGATTGATTCTCCATGTTTAACGTTACTCTCCGTCATGGTTGAGTGTTGCTTGTTGTCGTAATATTTGTTGATGCATTTCTCTAGCCTTATTATTTGCTTTGTGTTATTATCCAGATTTAATGTTATTAACTTTTTTGCACGCTCTTGGCGTTCTCTCAACCAGCTTCATGAGGTAGTCACCTGGAATGCATTTAAATTAACAGGTGTGCCTTGTTAAAAGTTAATTGGTGGAATTTCTTTCCTTCTTAATGTGTTTGAGCCAATCACTTGTGTTGTGACAAGGTGGGGGGGGGTATACAGAAGATAGCCCTATTTGGTAAAAGACAAAGTCCATATTATGGCAGACCCAGAGCTACCTCTGCTGCAGAGGATAAGTTCATTAGAGTTACCAGCCTCAGAAATTGCACCCCAAATAAATGCTTCACCGAGTTCAAGTAACAGACACATCTCAACATCAACTGTTCAGAAGAGACTGCATAAATCAGGGCTTCATGGTCTAATTGCTGCAAAGAAACCACTACTAAAGGACACCAATAAGAAGAAGAGACTTGCTTGGGCCAAGAAAATAAAGAAGAACCCTTGAATGAGAAGGTGTGCCAAACTTTTGACTGGTACTGTATATCCCACGGTAGTTATAGGGGTCAAATTTGTCTCCACTTTTGTGGATTGGGGTGATCAGTCCTTGGTTCCAAATATTGGGGAAGATGCCAGAGCTGAGGATGATGTTAAAGAGTTTAAGTACCCATACATCTCCGTTTTGGATAGATAACTCTTTGTGTTGTTGTTTGTTTAGTGTGTTCCAATTTTCCCAGAAGTGGTTAGATTCTATGGATTCTTCAATTACATTGAGCTGATTTTTGACTTGCTGTTCCTTCTTTTTCTGTAGTGTATTTCTGTAATGTTTTAGTAATTCACCATGGTGAAGGCTCAGGTTTTCTGGGTCTCTGTGTTTTCTGTTGGAAAAGTTTCTCAATTTCTTTCTTAGGTTTTTGCATTCTTCATCAAACCATTTGTCATTGTTGTTTATTTTCTTAGGTTGTCTGCTTGACATTTTTAGATTTGATAGGGAAGCTGAGAGGTCAAATGTACTGTTTAAGTTTCATACTGCCAAGTGCTCTCTCTCTCTCTCTCTCTCTCTCTCTCTCTCTCTCTCTCTCTCTCTCTCTCTCTCTCTCTCTCTCTCTCTCTCTCTCTCTCTCTCTCTCTCTCTCTCTCTCTCTATACTGACTACCTATACTGATTACATATACTGAGTAGACAACATATACTGAGTAAACCACCTACTGACTACCTATACTGACTACCTATACTGAGTAAACCACCTATACTGACTACATATACTGAGTAGACTACATATACTGAGTAGACTGCCTATACTGACTACCTATACTGAGTAGACTACATATACTGACTACCTATACTGAGTAGACTACCTATACTGAGTAGACTACATATACTGAGTAGACTGCCTATACTGACTACCTATACTGAGTAGACTACATATACTGAGTAGACTACCTATACTGACTACCTATACTGAGTAGACTACATATACTGAGTAGACTGCCTATACTGACTACCTATACTGACTACCTATACTGAGTAGACTACCTGAGACATTGTTGAACAAAAAAGTTAAAGGAACTCTACATAAAGTAAAATGATACTCATGCATTAATCAAATATAAACTGGGCAAGACACAGAGAGTCTGGCTTTTGCAGTAATATACACTACTTGTGTCATTTAGGATATTGCGTATACATTCCGATAGTAATGGCCTTTATGGAGCCATCAACATCAGATCACATTGTCATCATAAAGAAGACAAATGGCTCATCTTAAAGGTATACTCAGCAATATGACATCATCGTACACAGTTGGGTGATTTCCTGCTTACAATCAATAACAACCACAACAACAACAACAACAGAATTCAAAATTTCCCAGACTGCCAATATTGTCTCTTCCCAATTTGCAAGTATGCCCCACATGAAGGGCCAATAGTGGCAGATTTGAATTTAGATTGAGTTGTTGTTGGTTTCTGCGTGCAGGAAGTTGCCCCACTGTGTATGATGATGTCATTTGTCATTTTGGTGAGCTAGTCATGTCAGTGTGTGGGAATCCTCTGAGAGCCAAGCATGTAATTACCCAGTAATAGACATGAGCATGAGTCCCGTCACAGCCCCGAGGAAGTTACAAGACTGTTATTTAGTTACTCTGTACCAGGCTGCTGCTAACAGACAGGGAGGCAATAAAACTGGCCACTTTGTAGAGTAGTATGTTTACAGGATGAGGGGGGACCGCAAATAACAGCGCGCGACAAAACCCAGTTCCGCGTCGCACTCGTGAGTGAGTCTATAACATGTCACTATCGGGAAATGCCCAGGAAAAAAACGTGAAAACCTCAACATTCAGGGTTTGTGACAGCATGTATCTAAACTAACAGTTGCACCACTTTATATTATAGACACAGGCCTTATAGCGAGAGGAATCTCCACTTTATATTATAGACACAGGCCTTATAGCGAGAGGAATCTCCACTTTATATTATAGACACAGACCTTATAGCGAGAGGAATCTCCACTTTATATTATAGACACAGGCCTTATAGCGAGAGGAATCTCCACTTTATATTATAGACACAGGCCTTATAGCGATAGGAATCTCCACTTTATATTATAGACACAGGCCTTATAGCGAGAGGAATCTCCACTTTATATTATAGACACAGGCCTTATAGCGAGATGAATCTCCACTTTATATTATAGACACAGACCTTATAGCGAGAGGAATCTCCACTTTATATTATAGACACAGGCCTTATAGCGAGAGGAGTCTCCACTTTATATTATAGACACAGGCCTTATAGCGAGAGGAATCTCCACTTTATATTATAGACACAGGCCTTATAGCGAGAGGAATCTCCACTTTATATTATAGACACAGACCTTATAGCGAGAGGAATCTCCACTTTATATTATAGACACAGGCCTTATAGCGAGAGGAATCTCCACTTTATATTATAGACACAGACCTTATAGCGAGAGGAATCTCCACTTTATATAATAGACACAGGCCTTATAGCGAGAGGAATCTCCAGTGGCGGAAGATTGGAAGAGATGATGTTGGAAACACATTATGACGCACACACACAAACACACACAAAGTTTTGTATTGCTATCCTTGTGGGGTCCAAATAATTGTTGGGACCAAATAATTGATTCCCATAACCCCTAACCCCTAACCCTAACTCTAAACTTAACCCTAAGCTTAACCTTAACCCCAAACCTCTAACCCTAAAACTATACCTAACCCTAAACCTAACCCTAAACCCAACCTTAATTGTAACCTTAAATCTAAACCTAACCCCTAAGGCTAAAATAGCCTTTTTCCTTGTGGTATCCGGCAAAATCTCCCCACTTGTCTGAATTGTCCTTGTTTTACTATCCTTGTGAGGACTTCTGGTACCCACAAGGATAGTAAAACAAACACACACACACACACACACACGCGCGCACGAACACACACACACACACACACACACACACACACACACACACAGGTCCATGGGTTACATGGTACAATGACCTCTCCAGAAGTCCAGGGGTTATATGGTGGAATGGAGCAGTTATGTGTTCATGAAAATGTTTTCCTGAAAAATGTGGGTTCCCTGTTGGTCTCCAACATTACAGCAATTACACAAGATGACCTTGCCTTGCCCCTATCAGTAGATTGCTGGTTCCCGGGAGGCGGTCTGTGGTCAGTGACTGACAGGCGGTCTGTGACTGACAGGCGGTCTGTGGTCTGTGACTGACAGGCGGTCTGTGACTGACTAGGCCTGTACTGTCCTGGAAGTGAGGTGCATGCCCTGGCCGTTGACGTGTAATTGGGCCATTAAACAAGGCAGTTGGTACATGATGCTTTCAGCAGTACCTGCCTTGAAACCCCTCTCCTCACTAACCAACCGACTCCTACTTTAAATGCAGTCTTCCTGCTAACATAAAAGCAGACACACAAACAAACACACAGAAAATAACAACGCCCAGTCCTTGCTACTTCGGAGCTCTTATTTTTGTTTTTGAGGTGGACAAGGAGCACAATGTTAGGCAGCTGGACCCCATGAGAGGCAGGCAGAGTAGAGTGAGCGGCAGAAGCCATTACACTCTGCCGTGTCATTCAGTGGTCCTGATAATGGCAGAATTAGGGGACTGTTAACTCATTTACATTTAACGTCATTTAGCAGACGCTCTTATCCAGAGCGACTTACAGTTAAGTTAGTGAGTGCGTACATTATTATTTTTTATTTTTTCATACTGGCACTGTATTGCGATTCTACCGATTCTATACGTGTTGTGATTCAATACTGGGATTTTATTACGATTCAATGTTCTAAACATCTTGCTCACCACATGTCTGCTGCAGAGGCACAAGAGTGAGCCATGAGAAAACAAGGTTTGATCAGTCATGGAAATAACAGTGCTGAAAACACATTGGCTCCCTATTTAAAAAGAAGATGGAGAACATGAAGTAAAAACTACTGGAGTTTGGTTGCAGGTACAGCCAACTAGCGCAAAAAAATAATATAATGCAAAAATTGTCAAAACGATACAATATATTGTCCAAAATAATATCCCGATATGTAACTATATCGATTTTTTATCCCCATCCCTACTTTCCTCCCTCTCATACAATATCCCCTCATCCCTCAGTCTCCCAATCGCCAGGTCTATACAGTCGGAACAGAGACAGAGAGAAAGGACAGCGATACTCCCATGGGAAGAGTCATTCCCAGAGAAATTCCCATGAATGAGAAGGGGGGCATGTTGCTAGAGCAACAGAGGATAAATCAGATAAACAAAACAAGGCACAGGCACACAGAGTGTTGTTTTGGTAGGATTACAGTGACATTTTGAACCAGCTGTGTATCTGTTTGAGTTCATGGAGACGGGGGTCTATCATTCTGTCTCAGATGCTGTACAAACATACAAAGACAGCCTGATGTGTTGTGAATCCTGGAGGTTGCTATAGACAACTACAGCCACCCCACAGCCTACTCCTGTTCACCAACAACCTTCAGCAGGGTTCACTACCCTCATTGACCATGTCAATCAAGTCTTCTATTCAGAGTGAGTTCAAGGCCCAGCGCAGTCAAAAACATTATTTTCCTGTGTTTTATATATATTTCAACACTATGAGGTTGGAATAATACTGTGATTGTGAAAATGATGATAATGCCTTTTTAGTGTAAGATCTGAGACTGTAACTGACAAGGATTTTAACACTTGTTTGAAAAGTTTAGAAAGGAAATTCGTACCCTGATCAGTTTGTACCACCTTAGGTAACCCAAAAGTTGAGAATAATTTGATCAACGCTTTACTCACCACCGGAGCAGTAATCCTTCGCAGAGGAATGGCCTCTGGGTACCTGGTGGCCACACACATAATGGTCAACATAAACTGGTTACCAGATTTTGTCTTTGGTAATGGTCCAACACAATCAACCATGTTCGAATGGTTCACCTATGGCCGGTATGGGACAAAGAGGCGCGGGGGAAATAACCTGGTTCGGTTTCCCAGTTACTTGACAGGTGTGGCAAGTCCGACAGAACTGAGCCACATCTTGTTTTAAACCAGGCCAAAAGAAATGTCGCAAAACTCGATCATAAGTCTCGGTGACTCCCAGATGTCCGGACCACTGGTGATCATGAGCGAGGGATAAAACATTTTGTCGAAAGGCTGTAGGAATCACAATTTGGTAAACAGCATTTCAATCTCCGCCAGCGTCAACATGGGATGTCCATTTACGCATGTGGAGATTACCATCAATGAAGTATGCCATGTTTTTCTTCTTTAGCTCCTCCTCTGAGACAACACTAGAAAAACATTTAGCCAGGCTAATGTCAACCTTCTGGTTAGCGATCAGCTGCTCACGAGTGACTGGTAACTGTATTGCCTAAGCAACAAGTTCCACATCCTTCTTCCTTTCCCTGGGCTGTTGGTCAGACTGCACCAGCTTACCAGAGGTAGCACCCGAACTGTCCTCTGGGTCACACTCTCTGAATAGAATCGTGTTCGACAAATCTATCACGTCACCTCACCTTGTCGTGCTTGAGCACGTGTGACAGCACAAGCGGGGAACACATCTGGATAACTCTGTGCCAGCTCCTCGGAGAGAGACTGGTCACTTTCATCTAATACCTCCAATACGGGTATCACCTTTCCTCCGGCAATATCGTTGCCCATTATAAATGTCACACCTTTTACTGGCAACATAGGACGTACTCCAACTCTGAACAATCCACTGACTAACTCAGAGTGTACGTTCACAAAGTGCAATGGCACGGGGACCAATCCCATTTCAATTCCTTTACTAACACACTGGAACCACAATATGTATTGTTGGACAAGGGCAACACATCAGATAGTATGAACGACTGCGCCGCACCAGTATCTCTGAGGATTCTAACCAGATGCTGAGACGCTTCGTAATCTGATATGGAAACAAACCCCTTAAAAATGAACGGTTCATAACTGTGATCTGGGACTGTGACTTTCAAACCACATTCATTACGAGGCCTCTGTCTTGATTCCGGCCTTACAACCGTACGAATCAGCCCAACACCCGTTGACGGCCTGGCGTGCTGAGGCATCCCCTGTTTGCGTTTTAGCAGAAAGCAATCATTAACCATATGTCCCACCTTATGACAATAGAAACAGTGACGCACATCTTTTGGGAGTGCTGGATGTACTGCTGGTCGACTAGGACTAAAAGTTAGCAACTCTGCGGCCCTGCTCTCCGTACGAGCCGAAAACACGCTCTTATGCGTCAACACAAACTCGTCTGCCAATACAGACGCTTCTAACAAGATTAACTCCCGTAGAGAGTTAAAATCAGTTACCTTACTAGCACTGTGCCATTTGTCAAACATATTTCCTTTGTCTCTAGCAAACTCCACATAAGTCTGAGTAGAATACTTTTTATGAGACCTAAATCTCTGTCGAAATGCCTCAGGAACAAGCTCATAGGCACGAAGAACAGTAGCTTTGACCACGTCATAATTCAAGCTGTCTTCAAGAGGTAGCGCTGACAGAACCTCTTGGGCTTTACCTGTTTATTTACACTGAAGTAACCATACCTCTTCGGGCCATTTCAATGCTAATGCTATACGTTCAAAAACACTGAAATAGGAATCAACCTCTGACTCCCTAAACACAGGTACCAAGGTGATCTGTCTACTAATATCAAAAGTAGCAGACGACACAGCTGGTGAGGACGGCTCACTAGCAGGCATAGTATAAGCAGAGACTAACCTCGCTGTTTCTGCCTCCAGTTCCAGTTTACGCATCTCTAGTTCCTGATCAAGTCTACGCGTCTCCAGTTCTTGATCAAGCCTACGCGTCTCCAGTTCTGCCTCTAGCTTACGCGTCTCCTGTTCTGCCTCTAGCTTATGCGTTTCCAGCTTGTCTTGCCTGATTTGTGCCCTCTCTTCCGCCTCCATTTGGAGCCGTGTCGAGCGGACATCCATCCTGGCATCACTGTCAGACAGTGGGGAGAGTGGGTCAAAATGGGACAATGTGGCTGGAGCCTCGTCCTCAGACACCGACGGGCTTACAGGAGCAGCAGCCACATCCACTACAGGAGCAGCAGACTCAGGCGGCGGTAACTCAAACACTCGCTCGTTCAACAATATCTCTAACACTGTTTTCCTAACTTCTGCTTTCACTAAAACCCTTGATATGGGTACAGAAAAGTGGTCAGCCAAAGCCTGTAGATCCACTCTACGGCAATTCTCAAAAACCTCCCACGTAGGGTTTTCCAAAAAGGCATCCAACTCAAAAGTAGCCATCTTAAACTAGCAACACGAGCCGACGAATACTGAACACAAAACCAGTTAATTACAGCTGCCAAGCTCAACACTGAACCAGACACTAAACTAATTTGCATGAGTAGCATGGGTATCAATGAGAATGATCCCAGACGAGCTCCCACATTATGTTACGAACCCTGTGGCTTTAAACGTCTAGAGTGGATGGACAAGAGACCCATAACATAATTCATGCAAATTAGAATCGTGACATGGAACAGTGAGAACAAAAACTACACGACAACCATAAACTACTGTCAAACATAAAATGTTTATTTTTGAACACACTGTAAAGGTTTGGGAAAAAGGGCTGAGCAGGACACAAGAAATGAAACAATAGTGTAAAAAAACCCTAAACTGATCTTGCCTGCCTCAAGAACCGCTAAGCTACTGCTAATCAAGGTCCGCTCAGGTCTAACTAGTGTTTTTAGACAGTTTTCTTCCTACGGGTAATGTATGCCCAAGGGCAACTTGCTTAAATTCCCCTTTTCCCAGAAACACGCAACAAAGTTACCAAACAGAGTAACCAGCAAATGAGTGAGTACACAAAACTCAGGACACCACAGTATCCATACTCACATACGGAAAATAATCTCCCTCTACAAACACAACTGACCGGCTTTTAAACAATGGGATGTGTGATTGAAAAACCAGAAACAGGTGGTGCAATGCAGAGGAATGTCCACTGATTGGTCCATCTCAGCAATCAGCAGACACCCCAACGACCACCAATCAGGAACATACAGGACACCTGTGATTAGGGCAGAAGGAGAGGAAAAACACAAAAAGACACAGGATACCTGTATCCGTAACAATCTGTTTGAAAAGACTTCCTGAAATTTCAACCTGTTTTGGTGGGATGGAGTTTTGGCCTGCTTGGTGACATCACCATGCGGTATATGAGTTAATAGACCAATAAGAAAGTTCCAGACCTCTCTGCCAATAACAGCTAATGTTCAGTTTTCCCCTCATCACTCAGAACATTCCCAGACAGTCCTAACAAAATTATTGCTTGAGAAATGTATCTTTGCTAAGAAGCAATTTTTTTTGTCTTTTTGACCATTTTAATTGAAAACAGTCACAGTAAGGTACTTAATTTTACCCATATTGAGATCAAAACGGCTGCGTTGGACCTGTAAAGAGGGTCCTATAGGCCTTAACAGCAGGCTCCATCAGAGGCCACAAATAATTCACTCAAGGCTAAAAGGCCCTCACAGCCTGAGAGAGAAAAAACTGAGACGAAGAGAGAGAGAGAGGGGTGGGGAGTGAGAAAGACAGAGAGAGGAAGAGAGAGAGCGATAGTGAGAGAGAAAGAGAAGAGAGAGAGAGAGAGAGAGAGAGGGAGAGAGACAGAGAGAAAGAAAGACAGAAAGAAAGAAAGAAAGGAGAGAGAGAGAGAGAGAGAGAGAGAGAGAGAGAGAGAAAAGAAAGAAAGAAAGAAAGAAAGAAAGAAAAGAAGAGAGAGAGAGAGAGAGAGAGAGAGAGAGAGAGAGAGAATGAGAGAGAGAGAGAGAGAGAGTATTTAGCCCTGTGGGTTTACCTTTTTCTTTGCCTCTCCCTCCCCTTCCACCTCCTCCTCCACTTCCTCCTCCTCCACCTCCTTCTCCTCCACCACCTCCTCCTCCTCCTCCTCCACTTCCTCCACCTCCTCCTCCCCTTCCACCTCCTCCTCCACTTCCTCCTCCTCCACCTCCTTCTCCTCCACCTCCTCCTCCACCTCCTTCTCCTCCACCTCCTCCTCAACTTCCTCCTCCTCCACCTCCTTCTCCTCCACCTCCTCCTCCTCCACTTCCTCCTCCTCCACCTCCTTCTCCTCCACCACCTCCTTCTCCTCCACCACCTCCTCCTCCTCCACCTCCTTCTCCTCCACTTCCTCCTCCTCCACCTCCTTCTCCTCCTCCACCTCCTTCTCCTCCACCACCTCCTCCTCCTCCTCCTCCACTTCCTCCACCTCCTCCTCCCCTTCCACCTCCTCCTCCACTTCCTCCTCCTCCACCTCCACCTCCTCCTCCACCTCCTTCTCCTCCACCTCCTCCTCAACTTCCTCCTCCTCCACCTCCTTCTCCTCCACCTCCTCCTCCTCCACTTCCTCCTCCTCCACCTCCTTCTCCTCCACCACCTCCTTCTCCTCCACCACCTCCTCCTCCTCCACCTCCTTCTCCTCCACTTCCTCCTCCTCCACCTCCTTCTCCTCCACCACCTCCTTCTCCACCTCCTTCTCCTCCACCACCTCCTTCTCCTCCACCTCCTTCTCCTCCACCTCCTTCTTCTCCACCACCTCCTCCTCCTCCACCTCCTTCTCCTCCACCTTCTCCTCCTCCTCCACTTACTCCTCCTCCTCCTCCTCCTCCACCTCCTTCTCCTCCCTTCCTCTTCTTCCTTCTCTTCCTCCTCCTCCTCTTCCTCCTCCACCTCCACCTCCACCTCCGCCTCCTCCTCCTCCTCCTTCTCTCCTCTCTTTTAATGATACCTAAATACTAAAGTGCCGCTGCTGTTCTTTTCACCTCCTGCTCCTCTTCCCTTTGCCTCTTAATGATGGGTTTGGTCTTTCTTCTTCGTTTCTTCTGTTGGCCTCATCATGTGGTTGCTGGGTTAAGTAGCTGATCTAATCTTGTGGGGTGGTGTGACCCTTTAGCATTCCTGGTGAGATCAGTGCCCCCTGTGCACCCCTAGATCCTGACCCCACTAACACAATGGCCATTCTTCTTTCTGTTCCTCTTTGAGGTAATTAAGACTTTACCAAGGTGGTATGCATGTGTGTGTGTGTGTGTGTGTGTGTGTGTGTGTGTGTGTGTGTGTGTGTGTGTGTGTAAAAAACTGAGGTAAGTGAATGTGTTAAGTAGTGGGAGAGGATGATCCTGCGTTGGGGTAAATATTGCTCACTCAGAGGGAGCGAGTGTTTGGAACTCGTTAGTACGGCTTATCACACGCTCAGGGCTTTCTGCTTTAATTGGTGTTTTTCACCTTTGTGGAATAATGGGGATGGATGATCCTGTCACTGGCGGGCCAAGGCCACCTTTACATCGCCAAGCCTCCCAAGTCAACTCTGCACTTTTAGAATTAATCTAAAGCTTATGTTACAGCTGTGTTATTGTGTCAGTGTTTCTCTTTCCATAACGTCTGTATCAGACCACCCCCTAGTGGAGTTGACAACAACCGGTTATATCCGGTTTTCAGGGATACAGTTTATTCAACCTAGCTTCCTTTTCCGCTGAAAACCGGATGCGGGAACTCCACTCAGGCGTTTTCTTTCACGCCTGCTACGTCAGTATCGGACAGACAATGACAAATATCCTCCTCTCAAGTGGAGTACAAGAGAGTACAAAAGTATGTGGACACCCCTTCAAATTAGTGGATTCGGCTATTTCAGTCACACCTGTTGCTGACAGGTGTATAAAATCAAGCACACCGCCATGCAATCTCCATAGACAAACATTGGCAGTAGTGCCAACTGTGAAGTTTGGTGGAGGAGGAATAATGGTTTGGGGCCATTGGACTCTGGAGCAGTGGAAACGCGCTCTGTGGAGTGACGAATCACGCTTCACCATCTGGCAGTCCACGAATCTGGGTTTGGCGGATGCCAGGTCAACGCTACCTGCCCAAATGCATACTGCCAACTGTAAAGTTTGGTGGAGGAGGAATAATTGTCTGGGGCTGTTTTTCATGGTTCGGGCTAGGCCCCTTAGTTCCAGTGAAGGGAAATCTTAACGCTACAGCATACAATGACATTCTAGATGATTCTGTGCTTCCAACTTTGTGGCAACAGTTTGGGGAAGGCCCTTTCCTGTTTCAGCATGACAATGACCCCGTGCACAAAGCGAGGTCCATACAGAAATGGTTTGGTGTGGAAAAACTTGACTGGCCTGCACAGAGCCCTGACCTCAACCCCATCGAACACCTTTGGGATGAATTGGAACACAGACCGCAAGCCAGGCCTAATCGCCCAACATCAGTGTCCGACCTCACTAATGCTCTTGTGGCTGAATGGAAGCAAGTCCCCACATCTAGTGGAAAGCCTTCCCAGAAGAGTGGAGGCTGTTATAGCAGCAAAGGGGGGACCAACTCCATATTAATGCCCACGATCTTTGGAATGAGTTGTTGGACGAGCAGGTGTCCACATACTCTTGGTCATGTAGTGTACATTTGTTTACTGCTGGTGTCTTGGGACAGTTCTGTTTACTTTTTCATTTCAATAGGATCACGTGTATAGATAAAGTAAGAATCCCAAGATATGGAACCTATATAAGGCTTTTACCCTTCATTTTACATTTTACATGTTAGTCATTTAGCAGACGCTCTTATCCAGAGTGACTTACAGTTGGTGAGTTCACCTGTGGTCACTGGTCAGGTGATGACGCACACGTTACCGTGGTTTCACGTTGTGTCGTAGGCTGCCATGTTGACTATGGTCTGTCCTCACCGTGGCCTGAACCCACTTCCATACAGAGACGTAAAACTGGTCTGGGTCCGGTCTGGGTCTTCGCACCACAGCCATGAATCAAAGGAAGAGGCGTGTTACAGAAAGGGCAATGTGGTGTGTGGTTGTCTCCAGAAACACATATTTAATGTGTTGTTGAATTTGTCATTTGTAATTGAAGTGCTGAAGTAAAGCTGTAACAGAGTGTGATTTATTTCACTGATTTCTTGGTTTATAAACTATTTGTATTTTCTGTCTTGCAGAGTGATGACGTCTTGGGCTGGTGTGAGAGCCACCGGAGGTGTTCACAGGTAAGAAAACGCTTGTAGAACAGGTCTCTGTGGCCAGTGTGTGTGTGTGTGTGTGTGTGTGTGTGTGTGTGTGTGTGCCTGTATGTGCATGCGCGACTACCCACACATTTTCCGTCTCCAGCTCACCTCGCCTCATCTCCACTCAAGTATTATGTGTATTATGTCTCGTTCCAAATACAATTTCACTCCATTCAATGGCCAGAGGTTACCGGCTCTATCTGGTCCACACGTCCACCATGCACACCACTGTACTGTACTGTACTGCACACACACACACACACACACACACACACACACACACACACACACACACACACACACACACACACACACACACACACACACACACACACACACACACACACACACACACACACACACACACACACACACACACAGAGACTCACTCATGCAGCTATTCAGTTCTCATCATAGCGTGTTCAGGGAGACAGTGTTCGCTCCCTCAGGTGAAGGTTTGGGTCAGGGACATCTCTTTCCCTCCCTCTCTTCCCCTCCCTTTCTTCCCCTCTCTCTCTTCCCCTCCCTCTCTTCCCCTCCCTCTCTTCCCCTCCATCTCTTCACCTCCCTCTCTTCACCTCCCTCTCTACACCTCCCTCTCTTCCCATCCCTCTCTTCACCTCTCTTCACCTCCCTCTCTTCACCTCCCTCTCTTCACCTCCCTCTCTTCCCCTCCATCTCTTCCCCTCCCTCTCTTCACCTCCCTTTCTTCACCTCCCTCTCTTCCCCTCCCTCTCTTCACCTCTCTTCCCCTCCATCTCTTCCCCTCCCTCTCTTCACCTCCCTCTCTTCACCTCCATCTCTTCACCTCTCTTCACATCCCTCTCTCCATCTCCCTCTCTTCCCCTCCTCTCTTCACCTCCCTCTCTTCACCTCTCTTCACCTCCCTCTCTTCACCTCCCTCTCTTCACCTCCCTCTTTTCACCTCCCTTTCTTCACCTCCCTTTCTTCACCTCCCTCTCTTCCCCTCCATCTCTTCCCCTCCCTCTCTTCCCCTCCCTCTCTTCCCCTCCCTCTCTTCCCCTCCCTCTCTTCCCCTGCCTCTCTTCCCCTGCCTCTCTTCACCTCTCTTCACCTCCCTCTCTTCACCTCCCTCTCTTCCCTCCCTCTCTTCACCTCTCGTCACCTCCCTTTCTTCACCTCCCTCTCTTCACCTCCCTCTCTTCACCTCCCTCTCTACTCCTCCCTCTCTTCACCTCTCTTCCCCTCCCTCTCTTCCCCTCCATCTCTTCACCTCCCTCTCTTCACCTCTCTTCACCTCTCTTAACCTCCCTCTCTTCCCCTCCCTCTCTTCACCTCTCTTCACCTCCCTCTCTTCACCTCCCTCTCTTCACCTCCCTCTCTTCACCTCTCTTCACCTCCCTTTCTTCACCTCCCTCTCTTCCCCTCCCTCTCTTCACCTCTCTACCCCTCCCTCTCTTCCCCTCCATCTCTTCACCTCCCTCTCTTCCCCTCCATCTCTTCACCTCCTCTCTTCACCTCCCTCTCTTACCCTCCCTCTCGTCCCCTCCTCTCTTCCCCTCCCTCTCTTCCCCTCCCTCTCTTCACCTCTCTTCCCTTCCATCTCTTCACCTCCCTCTCTTCCCCTCCATCTCTTCACCTCCCTCTCTTCCCCTCCTCTCTTCACCTCCATCTCTTCCCCTCCATCTCTTCACCTCCCTCTCTTCCCCTCCATCTCTTCCCCTCCCTCTCTTCCCCTCCATCTCTTCACCTCCCTCTCTTCACCTCCCTCTCATCCCCTCCTCTCTTCCCCTCCATCTCTTCCCCTCCATCTCTTCCCCTCCCTCTCTTCCCCTCCTCTCTTCCCCTCCCTCATAATGAGTAATGATAACTTGGCTACACAGGGTACCAGTACTGAGTCGATGTGCAGGGATACGAGGTAATTGAGGTAGATACTGTATGTATATATAGGTAGGGGTAAAGTAACTAGGCAACAGGATAGATAATAAACAGTAGCAGCAGCGTATGTGATGTGTCAAAAAAGTGAATGCGAAAACGTTCAATGCAGATAGTCCAGGTCGCTATTTGGTTAACTATTTAACTAACTATTTAGCAGTCTTATGGCTTGGGGGTAGAAGCTGTTCAGGGTCCTGTTGGTTCCAGACTTGGTGCATAGATACTGCTTGCCCTGTGGTAGCAGAGAGAACAGTCTATGACTTGGGTGGCTGGAGTCTTTGACAATTTTTAGGCCTTCCTCTGACACCGCCTGGTATATAGGTCCTGGATAGCAGGAAGCTTGGCCCCAGTGATGTACTGGGCCATACGCACTACCCTCTGTAGCGCCTTGCGGTCGGATGCCAAGCAGTTGCCGTACCAAGCGGTGATGCAGCCAGTCAAGATGCTCTCAATGGTGCAGCTGTAGAACTTTTTGAGGATCTGAGGGCCCATGCCAAATGTTTTCAGCCTCCTGAGGGGGAAGAGGCGTTGTCTTGGTGTGTTTGGACCATGATAGGTCCTTAGTGATATGGACACGGAGGAACTTGAAGCTCTCGACCCGCTCCACTACAGCCCCGTCGATGTGAATGGGGGCGTGCTCTATAGTCAGCTCCTTTGTCTTGCAGACGTTGAGGGAGAGGTTGTTGTCCTGGCAACACACGGCCAGGTCTCTGACCTCCTCCCTATAGGCTGTCTCATTGTCGTCGGTGATCAGGCCTACCACCGTCATGTCGTCAGAAAGCTTAATGATGGTGTTGGAGTGGTGCGCGGCCTCACAGTCGTGGGTGAACAGGGAGTACAGAAGGGGACTAAGCGTGCACCCCTGAGGGGCCCACGTGTTGAGGGTCAGCATGGCAGATGTGTTGTTGTCTACCCTCGCCACTTGGGGTTGGCCCGTCAGGATTAGTCCAGGATCGAGTTGCAGAGGGAGGTGTTCAGTCCCAGGGTCCTTAGCTTAGTGATGAGCTTGGAGGGCACTATGGTGTTGAATGCTGAGCTGTAGTCAATAAACATCATTCTCACATAGGTGTTCCTCTTGTCCAGGTGGGAGAGGGCAGTGTGGAGTGCAATAGAGATTGTGTCATCTGTGGATCTGTTGGGGCGGTATGCAAATTGGAGTGGGTCCAGGGTGTCTGGGAGGATGGTGTTGATGTAAGCCATGAGCAACCTTTCAAAGCATTTAATGGCTACAGATGTAAATGCTACGGTGCGATACCTTGACGTTCTTGGGCACAGGGACTATGGTGGTCTGCTTGGAACATGTAGGTATTACAGACTGGGTCAGGGAGAGGTTGAACATGTCAGTGAAGACACTTACCAGCTGATCAGCGCATGCTCTGAGTACGCGTCCTGATAATGTTGACCTGTTTAAAGGTCTTACTAACATCGGCTACGGCGAGCGTGATCACACAGTCATCGGGGACGTCGAATGAATCTGTAGGCCTAACGGTGTTCCATCTCAGGAAGTTGTTAGTGAATAGCCTGAATAAAAACCTAGTATAGTAATAATGAGAGAGAGAACAAACCTATTGCAAGATAGACTAATCCAATAGGAAGTTTAAACAAACCTGACACGTTTCTGCTTTACTTGACCAACGTGTAGGAAAAATTAATTGCGGTCGGAAAATCCCTCCTTGCAAACCAAACAGCCAATAATATAGCCTAGACATAGGCTACTGTTAAAAGTTGCAGTAGTTACTTTGACAAGTTAAACTTGTAAACTCATATTTATAATATCGTCAAACTGTTTATTACTGACCTTGAGCAGTTGGGCATAAGCTCCCGCAGCAACAGCACTTTCAATAAGTGGGAACAAAAAAATAAATGAATGATGAGTCGGTGTCAGAGTTGTCTCACAAACAACTTTAATTTGAATAGCTTACCGATTGTGCATTTATATGAAAGTCAACAACAATGAGATAAAAACAAATTATTATTATTCTTATAACACTTGAATGAACATTGGCTTCGGCTAAAAACAAATAGGCCTATTAGGATATGTCTTTTGCCTATCGAGCTGTACAAATCCTAGATATAGGCCTACAAGTTACAAATAAAGTAGCTAGCTTAAACAAAATAAGTACGGAAAAAATTTACAGCGCAAATAAATCTTTCAAGGTTTGACAGAATATTCTATCCTATTCTATAGGCTGTGTCTTTTGAATAAGATGCATCTGGATTTGAATGTAGGCTACAAAAGTGCAATGTTGAACCATTAGGTCTAGTTGCTTTTTACCATGTCTTAGGGGTCAAAGGTTTCTGGCAAGGAAACACAAGCATGTTCACCATTTCTGTCCCAGAGTAGCGAACTTGTAAATGTTTGACAGAATTTTGTAGTCTGTCCATCCTTTTCCCTGATAATCTTTTTGCATATTCTGCATGTGACTTCGGTCAGGTCTGCTGGAACCAAAGAACTGACAAACAGGCGAAGATGTTATTTTCTTTCCCACCAAGTCAGCCATAGTTTTTTTTCTGATTAGACTGCAGGGCAGGCTATAGTTTCAAGTTTTATTGTCACGTGCACAAGTACAGTGAAATGCCTTTCTTGCAAGCTCTTTCCCAACAATTCAGTAATCAATATCAGTATAAAATAAAGTCAAGTAGAAATCCCGTCACTTTTTAACAGTCTGAAACTGTCAGAAAGGAACCTATTGGAAGAAAGAATATTAGATGTGCTTACCCAGATGATCAAGATGAAATAACAATAGCCTACACTTGATACCGCTATAATATTAGTTTTTAAAAGGTAGGGTAATATAACTGATATCTGAGTATTTTTATGGACAAGGGAAACAGCCTTGCCAATTTTAAAATAATTTTGCAGCCTAGACTCGATAAAATATTGTTATATTATCTCTCTTCCCCTCCCTCTCTTCCCCTCCCTCTCTTCCCCTCACTCTCTTCCCCTCTCTCTCTCCCCTCTCTCTCTTCCCCTCCCTCTCTTCCCCTCCCTCTCTCCCCCTCTCTCTCTTCCCCTCTCTCTCTTCCCCTCCCTCTCTTTCCCTCCCTCTCTCCCCCGCTCTCTCTTCACCTCCCTCTCTTCACCTCCCTCTCTTCCCCTCCCTCTCTTCACCTCCCTCTCTTCACCCCCCTCTCTTTCCCTCCCTCTCTTTCCATCCCTCTCTTCTCATCCCTCTCTTCCCCTACCTACTCACCTCCCTACTCATTACATTCCTGGATGCTACATATTATCCTGATTAAAGTCACCACCTTGGATCGTTCCCCAGTGAACCAATATCCTTGGGTCGTTCCCCAGTAAACCAAAAAACGTGGGTCCTTCCCCAGTGAACCAATAACCCTGATTTAAATTCACCACCTTGGGTCCTTTCCCAATGAACCAATATCCTTGGGTCATTCCCCAGTGAACCAATAACCTTGGGTCCATCCCTAGTGAACCAATAACCTTGATTAAAGTCACCACCTTGGGTCCTTCCCCAGTGAACCAATAACCTTGGGTCCTTTCGCAGTGAACCAATAACCTTGAGAATAGTTTATCATCGTGTGGGTGAACGGATGTTGCTGAAGTATTGAGAGGAGCGAGAGTGGGTGAAAGCGGTCTGTTTTCATTCTCAGACAGCGTCTCTCTCTCTCTCACAGCCGATCGATGCTGAGTCCTATATATCCTCTATTGTGGTGTGACACTTTAATGTGCTATGTGAGAATAAGCAGGTTGGCGACTCATAATTGGTTCCCTTAGAGGGTAATAAAAGAGGAAGGTCAGAAATGTGTGTGTGCGTGTGTGTGTGTGTTTGAGTGTGTGTGTGTCACAGTAGGTAAGAATGCATAGTCCTCCGTTCCTTGCCGCCCACTGCTAGCCTTCAAGGTGCTTTTGAAAGACATCAAACAGCCTTCAGTCACTGGGAGCAGACGGGGGTTAAACGAATGGACTGAGTGGCTCAAATGGAGGAATAACAAGCCTTTTCCTCACCTTATTATTTCAGCCGCATTCGCTTTTCCTCCTGAAGCTTGATGCCCATCTGGCAACACACGTCACGCAGTTTGCTCTCATGTCCAAGCATATGGATATCCCCCTCAGACACGCACACACACACCTTAACACACACACACACACAGGCAAGGCATGGACGCAGGCATACACACCAACCCCCCCCCCCCCACACACACACACACAAAATAGGTGGGCAGCCGAGAATCCAAATCCATGTAGACCGTACCCATGAATGCAGTCTCCAGTCTGGATGCAGGCAGCCAGGTAGCCATCACAGCTGGATGATATTCAACACTAACTGGTGGCCTAATAATCCTGTAAACATGGTTAGCTCGTTAAGGGTAATGGTCTGAGGCAGACTGATTTAGCCAACACACACACAGCACCCTCCCCCATACAGTTAACCAGCCTAGCCAGCCCAAGGGAGAGGAGAGGAGAGGAGAGAGGAGAGAGGGGAGAGGAGAGGAGGGGTGTGGGTTTTAAAGGGTCTGTCTAAGGTAGAGCCTCTTCTCTCTGTGAAGGCCATTCTCACATTAAGTATTGGAGCTGGCCTAATTGCTTTCAGATGGAGGTTATCCTCCCACTCTCCCTCCAATAATAGGTCAAGTAAATGTTGTGCTTCTTGTAAAAATAACGACAGCCATTTCACATCCTCCCCGGACCGGCTCGGAACCAACAGCTTCTCTTTAAGAGAGGCAAGAAATTAGCTGCTGTTTATTCGCTTAAGACGCCATGCCAGGAAGCCCGTGTTTTTTTCCAATGTGCATTTTCCCTTCTCCTCCCCTTCGTGTTAATTTATTGTTTGGTTTTTAAAGTTTCCATGCTTCCTTATTTTTAACACACAACACTATGTATACTGCAGCCCTGCTCCAGAGACTGACTGCATAGTTTCAAACATGTACCTACTTATAGGTGTCATAATTTAAAAGCATATGTTTCTCCCCAAAGCTACGGAATGCATTTTAAGTTAAGGCGGAGTGAATGGAATTGGAGCGGTGCAACCCCACTAACCAGAGGGCAGAGCTGGGACGTTTTAGGCCCTGCCCTAGACTAACCCTATCTGTCAGCGGACTGACCTGTGTCAAACCGGACCGGGGGGAACTGAAAGTTGATGTCCGACGTTCCCTTCAGTGCGCCCTTGCCTGCGGCCACTTTGGGGGAACAAATGCTGACTGCGGGCTACAGTCCTGGACCCGGATTAACCCCAACTTCCCTCTCTGCCTGAGGGGCTGTGGTAGTCTCGGGGTGCCCTTGGGGGAAACTGCAGCATTTAGCCCCTGCTCCCCTCTCTCTCCTCTCCTCTCTCTCCTCCCCCCTGCTCCTTTCACCTGACCCTGGCTTGGTCTAAGTCTGTCAACACCAGGGCATGGCCCCTCTCCTCTCCTCTCCTCTCCTCTCCTCTCCTCTCCTCTCCTCTCCTCTCCTCTCCTCTCCTCTCCTCTCCTCTCCTCTCCTCTCCTCTCCTCTCCTCTACTCTACTCTACTCTACTCTACTCTACTCTACTCTACTCTACTCTACTCTACTCTACTCTCCTCTCCTCTCCTCTCCTCTCCTCTCCTCTCCTCTCCTCTCCTCTCCTCTACTCTACTCTACTCTACTCTACTCTACTCTACTCTACTCTACTCTACTCTACTCTACTCTACTCTACACTCCTCTCCTCTCCTCTCCTCTCCTCTCCTCTCCTCTCCTCTCCCTTTCCATCTTCTCTCCTCTCCTCTCCTCTCCTTAGTAGAACCTTCAAAAAATTATTTTACACACATCATAGGTGTCCATTACAATCCATGCAATAATCGGAATGCATTATTTGTCACCAGTACTTGAAAACGTGAATAAAACTGTAAATACATGATGCTCCGTACACACAAAACATACATACATACATACATACATACAAACTGTATGCTACAGTAGAAAGGACAACAGGATATACAGAAAATAAGGTGCTTACTTTGATAGGAACGAACACATGTCCAAAGTTATTATGAGGAAAACAACAAGGAAGGCGATGCGTTCCAATTCGAGCAAAACTGTGCAAATGTCTGCATACTTGATCTGCGGAAACATTGGTGAAGATGTGCTAGGGCTCTCACCGAAGAGAGTAGTTTGTCCGGCTCAGTAAAGCCTCAAACATAAATTGTCTGCAACACTGAAATGGGCTACTTCTATGTGAATTAATGAAGAGGTGGAACACACCTCAATTCAAACTGTTAGAAAATAAAACTTGTTAGAAAATAATTTCAAATTGGCAAGTTGGAACATAGCCTATAGATAATTAGCAGGCTGCGCATGTTTAATTGTCATGTTGCGTAACAATCACATTTTAGAACAGTGAGTGCCTTCTGACATCACGTGCATAAAACAACTCACACTGGGGTTAGAGATATTTGGAACTCACATGTGAAAAGGTTAGCAGGCGATGTTATCCAGAGCAACTTCTGCCAGGTTTAACTGTGGATTTGTTTGCCGACTTTATGTCGTACACTCAAGGGTTATGTGCTGTAAATTAGGAAGTCCATTACTCGCCCACTGACTGTGGATTTGCATTAATAAGCTGGAGGGGAACATTTGAGACAAACAACTGAAGGACAGGATGTTAGTGTGGACCCCTGGACACAGAGCCAGCTCACTGCTCCTTCAGGCTTGGTTGTGTGTGTGTGGGGTGTGTGTGTGTGTGTGTGTCTGCGTTCCTGTGTGTGTGTGTGTGTGTGTGTGTGTGTGTGTCTGCGTTCCTGTGTGTGTGCATGCTTGTGTGTGTGTGTGTGTGTGTGTGTGTGTGTGTTGCAAATGGAAAGTAAGAAGCATTCTCCCTCATTAGCTGCTTTTTATTGGCGACTGTGTACCAGTGTTGGTGCCGGAGTGTATTCAAGACATCCCTCTGAGAGGACAATACTATTCTGTCCCTGCCAGAGAGAGAACCATTAGCCTTTATAGCTTTCTGATTGTTTTAATGGAAAGGCTAAACGTGTAACAGTATCATCATCCAAAAAGCCCTTCCAAGAATTGTTTCATATTACCATTGATTAACTAGACACTCAGCTTTGTTGAGAACATTTGAAATGAAGTACACGCATGGTGCCTGTCCTAGACAACGATATGGTCTCAGTGCTTAAAGTAAATCATGGTTAGTTACCTCTTACAAATGTTCAGCATGGCCAGTTACCTTTAACTGCTTGTAAAGTTGTTTATGGTGATGGATTCATTCCATATGAAAGAGCACATGCTAGGAGGGCCGTGCTTTACTCTCTCTCTCTGCTCTCTCTCTGCTCTCTCTCTGCTCTCTCTCTGCTTTCTCTCTGCTCTCTCTCTGCTTTCTCTCTGCTCTCTCTCTGCTTTCTCTCTGCTCTCTCTCTGCTCTCTCTCTGCTTTCTCTCTGCTCTCTCTCTGCTCTCTCTCTGCTTTCTCCCTGCTCTCTCTCTGCTTTCTCTCTGCTTTCTCTCTTTATCTCTGCTCTCTCTCTTTCTCTCTGCTCTCTCTCTGCTTTCTCTCTGCTTTCTCTCTGCTCTCTCTCTGCTTTCTCTCTTTCTCTCTGCTTTCTCTCTTTCTCTCTGCTCTCTCTCTTTCTCTCTGCTCTCTCTCTGCTTTCTCTCTGCTCTCTCTCTGCTTTCTCTCTTTCTCTCTGCTTTCTCTCTTTCTCTCTGCTCTCTCTCTTTCTCTCTGCTCTCTCTCTGCTTTCTCTCTGCTCTCTCTCTGCTTTCTCTCTTTCTCTCTGCTTTCTCTCTTTCTCTCTGCTCTCTCTCTGCTTTCTCTCTGCTCTCTCTCTGCTCTCTCTCTGCTTTCTCTCTGCTCTCTCTGCTCTCTCTCTGCTTTCTCTCTTTCTCTCTGCTTTCTCTCTTTCTCTCTGCTCTCTCTCTGCTCTCTCTCTGCTTTCTCTCTTTCTCTCTGCTCTCTCTCTTTCTCTCTGCTCTCTCTCTGCTCTCTCTCTGCTCTCTCTCTGCTTTCTCTCTTTCTCTCTGCTTTCTCTCTGCTCTCTCTCTGCTCTCTCTCTGCTTTCTCTCTGCTCTCTCTATGCTCTCTCTATGCTCTCTCTCTGCTTTCTCTCTTTCTCTCTGCTTTCACTCTTTCTCTCTGCTTTCTCTATTTCTCTCTGCTCTCTCTCTTTCTCTCTGCTTTCTCTCTTTCTCTCTGCTCTCTCTCTGCTTTCTCTCTGCTTTCTCTCTTTCTCTCTTTCTCTCTTTCTCTCTCTGCTTTCTCTCTGCTCTCTCTCTGCTTTCTCTCTTTCTCTCTGCTTTCTCTCTTTCTCTCTGCTCTCTCTCTTTCTCTCTGCTCTCTCTCTGCTCTCTCTGCTCTCTCTCTGCTCTCTCTCTTTCTCTCTGCTCTCTCTCTGCTTTCTCTCTGCTCTCTCTCTGCTCTCTCTCTCTGCTTTCTCTCTGCTCTCTCTCTGCTCTCTCTCTTTCTCTCTGCTCTCTCTCTGCTTTCTCTCTGCTCTCTCTCTGCTTTCTCTCTTTCTCTCTGCTTTCTCTCTTTCTCTCTGCTCTCTCTCTTTCTCTCTGCTCTCTCTCTGCTCTCTCTGCTCTCTCTCTGCTTTCTCTCTGCTCTCTCTCTGCTTTCTCTCTGCTCTCTCTGCTCTCTCTCTGCTTTCACTCTTTCTCTCTGCTTTCTCTCTTTCTCTCTGCTCTCTCTCTGCTCTCTCTCTCTGCTCTCTCTCTGCTTTCTCTCTTTCTCTCTGCTTTCTCTCTTTCTCTCTGCTCTCTCTCTGCTCTCTCTCTGCTTTCTCTCTGCTCTCTCTCTGCTCTCTCTGCTTTCTCTCTGCTCTCTCTTTGCTTTCTCTCTGCTCTCTCTCTGCTCTCGCTCTGCTTTCACTCTTTCTCTCTGCTTTCTCTCTCTCTCTCTGCTCTCTCTCTGCTCTCTCTCTGCTTTCTCTCTTTCTCTCTGCTTTCTCTCTTTCTCTCTGCTTTCTCTCTTTCTCTCTGCTCTCTCTCTTTCTCTCTGCTCTCTCTCTGCTCTCTCTCTGCTTTCTCTCTTTCTCTCTGCTTTCTCTCTTTCTCTCTGCTCTCTCTATGCTCTCTCTCTGCTTTCTCTCTTTCTCTCTGCTTTCACTCTTTCTCTCTGCTTTCTCTATTTCTCTCTGCTCTCTCTCTTTCTCTCTGCTTTCTCTCTTTCTCTCTGCTCTCTCTCTGCTTTCTCTCTGCTTTCTCTCTTTCTCTCTTTCTCTCTCTGCTTTCTCTCTGCTTCTCTCTTTCTCTCTGCTTTCTCTCTTTCTCTCTGCTCTCTCTCTTTCTCTCTGCTCTCTCTCTCTGCTCTCTCTGCTCTCTCTCTGCTCTCTCTCTTTCTCTCTGCTCTCTCTCTGCTTTCTCTCTGCTCTCTCTCTGCTCTCTCTCTTTCTCTCTGCTCTCTCTCTGCTTTCTCTCTGCTCTCTCTCTGCTTTCTCTCTTTCTCTCTGCTTTCTCTCTTTCTCTCTGCTCTCTCTCTTTCTCTCTGCTCTCTCTCTGCTCTCTCTGCTCTCTCTCTGCTTTCTCTCTGCTCTCTCTCTGCTTTCTCTCTGCGCTCTCTGCTCTCTCTCTGCTTTCACTCTTTCTCTCTGCTTTCTCTCTTTCTCTCTGCTCTCTCTCTGCTCTCTCTCTCTGCTCTCTCTCTGCTTTCTCTCTTTCTCTCTGCTTTCTCTCTTTCTCTCTGCTCTCTCTCTGCTCTCTCTCTGCTTTCTCTCTGCTCTCTCTCTGCTCTCTCTGCTTTCTCTCTGCTCTCTCTTTGCTTTCTCTCTGCTCTCTCTCTGCTCTCGCTCTGCTTTCACTCTTTCTCTCTGCTTTCTCTCTCTCTCTCTGCTCTCTCTCTGCTCTCTCTCTGCTTTCTCTCTTTCTCTCTGCTCTCTCTCTGCTTTCTCTCTTTCTCTCTGCTTTCTCTCTTTCTCTCTGCTCTCTCTCTGCTTTCTCTCTGCTCTCTCTCTGCTCTCTCTCTGCTCTCTCTCTGCTTTCTCTCTTTCTCTCTGCTCTCTCTCTGCTTTCTCTCTTTCTCTCTGCTCTCTCTCTGCTCTCTCTCTGCTTTCTCTCTGCACCCTCTCTTGTGCCTCTCTCCCGTTTCCCTCATTAGTCCTTTTGGGTCGCCTTGATCATAAACACAGGTGTTGTGGACTTGGTGGGCAACAAGAAAACTTAGGTTAAAAATCAAATCAAACCAAATTGTATTGGTCGCATACACATATTTAGCAGATGTTATTGCGGGTGTAGCCAAATGCTTGTGTTCCTAGCTCCAAAAGTGCAGTAATACACTCTATATACAAAAGTATGTGGACACCCCTTCAAATTAGTGGATTCGGCTATTTCAGCCACACCCGTTGCTGACAGGTGTATAAAGTTGATAACACAGCCATGCAATCTCCATAGACAAACATTGGTAGTAGAATTGCCTTACTGAAGAGCTCAGTGACTTTCATCGTGGCACCGTCATAGGATGCCACCTTTCCAACAAGTCAGTTTGTGAAATTTCTGCCCTGCTTGAACTGCCCCGATCAACTGTAAGTGCTGTATTGTGAAATGGAAATGTCTAGGAGCAACAACGGCTCAGCCGCGAAGTGGTAGGCCACACAAGCACACAGAACGGGACCGCCGAGTGCTGAAGCGCATAACAATCATCTGTCCTCGGTTGCATCACTCACTACCGAGTTCCAAACTGCCTTTGGAAGCAACATCAGCACAATAACTATTCATCTGGAGCTTCATGAAATGGGTTTCCATGGCTGAGCAGCCACACACAAGCCTAAGATCACCATGCGCAATGCCAAGTGTCAGCTGGAGTGGTGTAAAACTCACCGCCATTGGACTCTGGAGCAGTGGAAACGCGTTCTCTGGAGTGATGAATCACGCTTCACCATCCGGCAGTCCGAAGGATGAATCTGGGTTTGGCGGATGCCAGGTGAACGCTACCTGCCCAAATGCATACTGCCAACTGTAAAGTTTGGTGGAGGAGGAATAATGGTCTGGGGCTGTTTTTCATGGTTCGGGCTAGGCCCCTTAGTTCCAGTGAAGGGAAATCTTAACGCTACAGCATACAATGACATTCTAGATGATTCTGTGCTTCCAACTTTGTGGCAACAGTTTGGGGAAGGCCCTTTCCTGTTTCAGCATGACAATGTCCCCATGCACAAAGCGAGGTCCATACAGAAATGTTTTGTTGAGATCGGTGTGGAGGAACTTGACTGGCCTGCACAGAGCCCTGACCTCAACCCCATTGAACACCTTTGGGATGAATTGGAATGCCAACTGCGAGCCAGGCCTAATCGCCCAACATCAGTGCCCGACCTCACTAATGCTCTTGTGGCTGAATGGAAGTTTGTCCCTGCAGCAATGTTCAAACATCTAGTGGAAAGCTTTCCCAGAAGAGTGGAGGCTGTTATAGCAGCAAAGAGGGGACCAACTCCATATTAATGCCCATGATTTTGGAATGAGATGTTCAATGAGCAGATGTCCACATACTTTTGGTCATATCGTGTATAACAATACACACGAATCTAAAAGTAAAAGAATGGAATTAAGAAATATAGAAATATTAGGACGAGCAAAGTCGGAGTCCGGAGTATAAAATATATATACACTGTATTTAATGGTATGTATAGACATTATGGACAGTATGTGGATAGAATATGTAGTTTATATGAAGAATAGGTAGGATAGAATAGTATTTGTAAAGCAATAGTTGAATTGGATTGCCTTGACTGGTTTTCCCTTTATAATCCGTGATTGTCTGGAGTCTCTGCCACATACGTCTCGTGTCTGAGCCGTTGAATTGCGACTCCACTTTGTCTCTGTACTGACGTTTTGCCTGTTTGATTGCATTACGGAGGGCATAACTGGACTGTTTGTATTCGACCATATTCACAGTCACCTTGCCGTGGTTAAATACGTTGGTTCGAGCTTTCAGTTTTGCGCGAATGCTGCCATCTATCCAGGATTTTTGGTTTGGAGCGGTTTGAAAATTCCCAGTGGGAACAACATCCCCTATACACTTCCTGATGAACTCAGTCACCGTGTCAGTGTATCCGTCAATGTTATTCACAGAAGCAACCTGGAACATATCCCAGTCCGCGTGATCAAAACAATCTTGAAGCATGGATTCCGATTGGTCAAACCAGCATTGAATAGATCTTAGCATGGGTACTTCCTGTTTGAGTTTCTGCCTATAGGAAGGGAGGAGCAGAATGGAGTCGTGATCTGATTTGCCGAAGGGAGGGCGGGGGAGGGCCTTGTAGGGGAGAGTAACAATGGTTGAGAGTTTTTGAAGCATGAGTACTACAGGCAATGTGTTGATAGAACTTCGGTAGCATTTTCCTCAGATTTCCTTTGTTAAAGTCCCCAGCTACAATAAATGCGACCTCGGGATATGCGGTTTCCAGTTTGCACAAAGTTCAGCGTAGTTCCTTGAGAGCCGTCGTGGTATCGGCTTGAGGGGGAATATACACGGCTGTGACGATGACCGAAGAGAATTATCTCGGGAGGTATTCTAGTCGGGTGAACAGAAGGAGTTGAGTTCCTGTACGTTACCACAATCACACCATGAGTAGTTAATCATTAAACACACACCACCGCCTTTCTTCTTCCCAGAGAGTTCTTTATTCCTAACTTTATGCTGTACTGAGAACCCAGCTGGCTGTATGGACGGGGACAGTATATCCAGAGAGAGACATGGTTCCTATCTTCACGCTGTACTGAGAACCCAGCTGGCTGTATGGACGGGGACAGTATACCCAGAGAGAGCCATGGTTTGCTTTATCTTGGCCAGGTCGCAGTTGTAAATGAGAACTTGTTCTCAACTGGCTTACCTGGTTAAATAAAGGTAAAAAATAAATTTAAAAAAAGCACTGTGATTAAAAATTAAGACACAAATTACTAAAGAGGGAGCCAGAGATCAATATAGCCTAACCAGATGAAAAAAACCTGTTTTCCTACCCGCCCGCCCCCCCCCCCCCCCATGTGGTTAATCAAAATTATATCTAAATGAAAATGAAACAAATCTAAAAGTAACTTCTATTGCGATCACCAATATGTAAAAATACCCTACATAAAGCCAACAAATAAAAACATTGCAGCCTGCAGGTAGAAAATATCCTGATAAAAATAAATATCCTATAAATCACATTGGCTACGCATGGCCTGTCTGCAACGAACTTGAAACATTGTATCACAACTATCAACTTGGGTCCAGCCAGAAGCTTTTGCTAGCAAACTTGCAACATGTATAAGATATTTTGGTCCTGCACCAGTGAGCTCCGGACAGACAGACACAGATGTAGGCTATTCTGCGCAGAGGATAAGAAATAATCAGGTAGGCCTTTTTTTATGACGTTTCCACCGGATCGCAGCATGCTGATTGGTTATCAAAAGGGAGAGGGCTGGAAATATCTTTATAATAGGCTACGTTGAGGAACTACTGTCATTCTCAATGGATGTAAAAACAGACTTTGTTTACTTGCTGTTTGAGGCGAAGAAAAAATTTACTTTGAGAAGCTCCACAGTGATGGTGAGTTAAGACAATCAGAAATAGTATCAGATCCCCAAATGGGCACGTTTATAGCTAGCCTGGGCCTATTTCTATGTGTAATCAGATGTGTGTCCTTACACAACATTGACAGGAGCGCTCCAAACAAAAGACAATGAATAAATTGACAACTCGTAAATGGAATGAAATAAACAAAAACTTTTTTCTTACAAGTGTAGCCTAGGTTGTGCGCTCTGCAAACATGTCCACCCCTACAATGACAATAGTAAGACTGTAATAATAATATAATGAATGCATTAACAGAAATTACCGTAACCAAACAAACATTGTAGATTAGAAATTAGGGTAATTAAATGTAAATGTACTTCTGGGGATACTGGTATGCCATCCAATGGATTAGTCCACTCAGACAGGCCTGAATCAGACAGGTGTCTGGATTAGTCCACTCAGACAGGCCTGAATCAGACAGGTGTCTGGATTAGTCCACTCAGACAGGCCTGAATCAGACAGGTGTCTGGATTAGTCCACTCAGACAGGCCTGAATCAGACAGGTGTCTGGATTAGTCCAATCAGACAGGCCTGAATCAGACAGGTGTCTGGATTAGTCCAATCAGACAGGCCTGAATCAGACAGGTGTCTGGATTAGTCCAATCAGACAGGCCTGAATCAGACAGGTGTCTGGATTAGTCCAATCAGACAGGCCTGAATCAGACGGGTGTCTGGATTAGTCCAATCAGACAGGCCTGAATCAGACAGGTGTCTGGATTAGTCCAATCAGACAGGCCTGAATCAGACAGGTGTCTTGATTAGTCCACTGAGAAAGGCCTGAATCAGACAGGTGTCTGGATTAGTCCACTGAGACAGGCCTGAATCAGACAGGTGTCTGGATTAGTCCAATCAGACAGGCCTGAATCAGACGGGTGTCTGGATTAGTCCACTCAGACAGGCCTGAATCAGACAGGTGTCTGGATTAGTCCAATCAGACAGGCCTGAATCAGACAGGTGTCTGGATTAGTCCACTGAGACAGGCCTGAATCAGACAGGTGTCTGGATTAGTCCAATCAGACAGGCCTGAATCAGACAGGTGTCTGGATTAGTCCAATCAGACAGGCCTGAATCAGACGGGTGTCTGGATTAGTCCAATCAGACAGGCCTGAATCAGACAGGTGTCTGGATTAGTCCAATCAGACAGGCCTGAATCAGACGGGTGTCTGGATTAGTCCACTGAGACAGGCCTGAATCAGACAGGTGTCTCGTGTGCCATAAAATAAAAAATCTCGGTTGACCAACAGCCTGCCGACCAAACAATCGACCAGTCGACTGAATGGGGTCAACCCTAGCATAGACAGACACTGCAAGCACCTAAACTGCATGTACAGCTGCATATGAATATTACAGATCTTAATTATATCACCCTTTTGCAGGAGAACTTTCCCGCAGGACATTTAAAACTTGGAGTGTATTTGAGGTTTAAAAAGGCGTTCCCTGACAAAAAATGTATCAACCCCTACAAAAACGTCCATGAATTAGAATCCACATAATTATTCAAATGTCCTGTTGCTGCAGGATTATCTTCCTGCTGTAGCAAACTGGCTCAAATTAAGATCCTACATCTGTATGCTGCTTAACGTTGTAGACATTATAAAGTGATACTTCACAAGTTTGTCAGACAGTATTTCAAACCCTCAACGGGTATTCCATATTTAACACCATTTGATGTGTAGATCCACCTAGATAGGATGAATCTGCAGACCTGAATAGGTTGTCAAATGGATTCAGCTCGACTTGAGAGCACTTTTGAGGTTTTCCCAAAACAAGAGGATAGTTCTACACACGTTAAATGGTCCAGAAAACATTGAACAAGCTTTAGGTTAAGAAGTGAACTATTCCATCCGTTGAGCTGGAGAAAGGACAGAAGACTTGATGTTTGTTCTCTATATGGGTTGCGTCCTGAATGATATGCATGACTCCTGTCTCAGTCAGGAGTAAGTAGAGAGGATAGAGGTTAATGGGGCCTCGCAGCACATTCAGACCTCAGCCCCACTGGCTACTTATGGAATCCAGACGCCAAAGGATCCTGCTGCCTCACATATGGTTTGTCTTATGATGAAATGCAAGGCCTGGTCCCATTACATTTGCAAGACAGTTCACTAAATCAGATCCCTCCATCCATCCCTCCCTTCCTTTGAGTCATCCACTTGGGGTCTGGTGGATGAAATCATTGGAGGTTCAGGTGAGAAGGGGCCTCTGGGTGCTCTTGGCCCTTCTCTCTTTTCATATAAGCCCTTCGGATAATTTATGTTTTCGCAAAACAATTTTACAGTCATATGTTAGTGTGGGCCATGTTGGCTGAGCCAAACATACTTCACCTGCCTGCCCGCCTGCCTCTCTGTCTGACCGTCTGCCTGTCTGTCTGTCTGACCGCCTGCCTGTCCGTCTGCCTGTCTACCTGCCTGCCTGCCTGACCGCCTGTCTGTCTGTCTGTCTGTCTGTCTGTCTGTCTGTCTGTCTGTCTGTCTGTCTGTCTGTCTGTCTGTCTGTCTGTCTGTCTGTCTGCCTGCCTGTCTACCTGTCTCTCTGCCTGCCTGCCTGTCTACCTGTCTCTCTGCCTGCCTGACCGCCTGCCTGTCTGTCTGTCTGTCTGTCTGTCTGTCTGTCTGTCTGTCTGTCTGTCTGTCTGTCTGTCTGTCTGTCTGTCTGTCTGTCTGTCTGTCTGTCTGTCTGTCTGTCTGTCTGTCTGCCTGCCTGCCTGCCTGTCTGTCTGCCTGCCTGTCTGTCTGTCTGTCTGTCTGTCTGTCTGCCTGTCTACATGTCTGCCTGTCTACCTGTCTGCCTGCCTGTCTACCTGTCTGTCTGCCTGTCTGTCTGTCTGCCTGTCTACCTGTCTGCCTGCCTGTCTACCTGTCTGTCTCTCTGCCTGTCTGCCTGCCTGTCTACCTGCCTGTCTACCTGTCTGTCTCTCTGCCCACTGCAGAAACAACTCTGCTTCTGTTGTGCTAATGTTGTGCAGGTGTTCCCTGCTGCAGTGGCGACGCATGATTTATCAGGACTGGAGCAGGGGAACAGAGGTGTCTGGCATAACCTTCCTAGTCTACAGTCCTCTACCAACCATCCATTTCACTCTATACATCCCTCTTCTCCTCCCTCCTTTTGTTAGCAACTTGTTCTACACAATTTTCCAAAGGCCTGCAAAAGTGCAGCCCTGCTTTTCAAAGGGATTTTTTGCATTTGTTCCGCTACATTTCACAAAAGCCTCGCAAAGCCCTCCTTGAGTGGTCGTGTGTGTGTTGTGTGTGTGTGTGTGTGTGTTGTGTGTGTGTGTGTGTGCGTGTGTGTTGTGTGTTGTGTGTTGTGTGTGTGTGTGTGTGTGTGTGTGTGTGTGTGTGTGTGTGTGTGTGTTTGTGTGTTGTGTGTGTGTGTGTGCGTGTGTGTTGTGTGTTGTGTGTTGTGTGTGTGTGTGTGTGTGTGTGTGTGGTGTGTTGTGTGTGTGTGTGTGTGTGTGTGTGTGTGTGTGTGTGTGTGTGTTTGTGTGTGTGTGTGTGTGTGTGTGTGTGTGTGTGTGTGTGTGTGTGTGTGTGTGATGGAGTTTGTGTGCGGAGGCTTTCTGAAGTGGTAGTATTATTCATTCATTTTTGGAACTAGCCTTTATTCAAGGAGACATGCAAGGACACTGGCTTTACAACACACCACAACACACCACAATACAACACAATACAACACAATACAACACACCACAATACACCACAACACACCACAATACAACACAATACAACACAACACAACACAACACAATACAACACAACACAACACAATACAACACAATACAACACAATACAACACAATACAACACAATACAACACAACACAATACACCACAACACACCACAATACAACACACCACAATACACCACAATACACCACAACACACCACAATACAACACAATACAACACAATACAACACAATACAACACACCACAATACAACACAATACAACACAATACAACACAATACAACACAATACAACACAACACAATACAACACAATACAATACAACACAATAAAACACAACACAATACAACATAACACAACACAACACAATACAACACAACACAACACAATACAACACAACACAACACAATTCAACACAATAAAACACAACACAATACAACATAATACAATACAACACAATACAACATAACACAACACAACACAACATAATACAACACAACAAAACACAATACAACACAATACAACACAATACAACACAACACAACACAATAGAACACAATACAACACAACACAATACAATACAACACAATACAATACAATACAACACAATACAATACAATACAACACAATACAGAAAATAAGAATAAAAATCACTAAGACATCACAGTGTTGTAATGTGCTACATTTACTACTGCTGCTCTGTGCAGAATATGCTATAAGAATGATTCAAAACCATGTGAAACACCTTTTCTTTAAAGTTTTTGCATGAATAAAATACTTAATTCAATTGTCAATTTAGTTATACATCAATGAAATAAGGTCAAAATGATAGTCATCCTCTGATAATTCGGTAAAAACAAAACAGAATGTTAATTCTGTATTTGAAGCCAAACCAGAGTTTGAAGTGGTTCTCCAGTCAAATGATTCTGACTCATTCACGTGGCGTGTTAGGTGATTCTGACTCATTCACGTGGCGTGTTAGGTGATTCTGACTCATTCACGTGGCGTGTTAGGTGATTCTGACTCATTCACGTGGCGTGTTAGGTGATTCTGACTCATTCACGTGGCGTGTTAGGTGATTCTGACTCATTCACGTGGCGTGTTAGGTGATTCTGACTCATTCACGTGGCGTGTTAGGTGATTCTGACTCATTCACGTGGCGTGTTAGGTGATTCTGACTCATTCACGTGGCGTGTTAGGTGATTCTGACTCATTCACGTGGCGTGTTAGGTGATTCTGACTCATTCACGTGGGGTGTTAGGTGATTCTGACTCATTCACGTGGCGTGTTAGGTGATTCTGACTCATTCACGTGGCGTGTTAGGTGATTCTGACTCATTCACGTGGCGTGTTAGGTGGCCCGAATAGTGAAGACAGGAGCAAGTCACTCATTTCAAAACCTCCAAATATGCAGCAAGGTCTTTCCACTCCTCATTCAAATTGTTAAATGAATGCAGTGACTTCCTCTGGACAAACCTCGTTACGTTTCCCATGCACAGGAATGAATCATCTGACTTGGCCCCTCTTTTCTAATAAACCTATGTCCATGTTAAGATTTTTTGAATATGCGCTCCCTTAAACAATGAATGTGCCAATAAACTGAAGGTTCCCCTATTGTTTCTTCCTGATTTGCTGTTTTCTGTGTTTTCAGTTCCTCACAGAGGTGAGTCTGAATAGGAGCCAAGTTGCCTCAACGCTCCAATGAATATTCCAATTAATGGACACACAGAGGAGAGGCAGATTGGATCCAAGAGAAACAGTTTTACCGTGCTCCCCAGATAACCCATGCACTCAGTTTTGCAACAGCTTCCTAGTAGTCACTAGGTGGCCATGCTGGAAAGGACAAAACTGATTAGCTGTTAGGTTTAGAAAGAGGCATTCTTCTTCTGGTCTTTCTAGCGTAGCTTTATAGTAAGAGATATACCAGTGTTCCTATTCCATTTCGACAGTGAAACCTGAGTCACCCCCCTCTGAGTGTGACAGTGGAAGACAGATGAGTGACAGCGTAGTGTCACCGTATGGTGTCCCGTCACAGGGGGCTGGTTGGCTGTGGTGTCCCGTCACAGGGGGCTGGTTGGCTGTGGTGTCCCGTCACAGGGGGCTGGTTGGCTGTGGTGTCCCGTCACAGGGGGCTGGTTGGCTGTGGTGTCCCGTCACAGGGGGCTGGTTGGCTGTGGTGTCCCGTCACAGGGGGCTGGTTGGCTGTGGTGTCCCGTCACAGGGGGCTGGTTGGCTGTGGTGTCCCGTCACAGGGGGCTGGTTGGCTGTGGTGTCCCGTCACAGGGGGCTGGTTGGCTGTGGTGTCCCGTCACAGGGGGGCTGGTTGGCTGTGGTGTCCTGTCACAGGGGGCTGGCTGGCTGTGGTGTCCCGTCGCAGGGGGCTGGTTGGCTGTGGTGTCCCGTCACAGGGGGCTGGTTGGCTGTGGTGTCCCGTCACAGGGGGCTGGCTAGCTTCAGGGGACTGGAGCCCCCACTGCTGTGTCTTGTCTTGGGGCTAAATTCAGCATTTCCCCATGGTGAAATAAATTAACTGAATAGTTTTGGGTAGCCTACCGTAAAAGGTAGGCTCCTCTGACAAGTTTTCAGGATAAGAAGTATGTGTGTGTGTGGCAGTATAGATTGACACTGGGTAAACAGGTTGTCCTTATGGACGGGTCACTGCGCCTTTTGGAGCTGGGTCTTGTTGTGTGTTTTAGTGGCCGAGAGAGAGCGAGAGCGAGAGAGAGAGAGAGAGAGAGAGAGAGAGAGTGAAAAATCTCAGTAAGACAGTAAGACAAAAATAATGGTGTTGCAAAAAAGGTCCAAGTTGCCAGGACCAGAAATACAAATTACATCTAGACACCGTTGCCCTAGAGCACACAAAAAACAATACATACCTCGGCCTAAACATCAGTGCCACAGGTAACTTCCACAAAGCTGTGAACGATCTGAGATGCAAGGCAAGAAGGGCCTTCTATGCCATCAAAAGGAACATCAAATTCGACATACCAATTAGGATCTGGCAAAAATACTTGAATCAGTTATAGAACCCATTGGCCTTTATGGTTGTGAGGTCTGGCGTCCGCTCACCAACCAAGAATTCACAAAATGGGACAAACAACAAATTGAGACTCTGCATGCAGAATTCTGCAAAAAGATCCCCCATTTACAACGTAAAACACCAAATAATGCATGCAGAGCAGAATTAGGCCGATACCCGCTAATTATCAAAATCCAGAAAAGAGTTGTTGATTTATCGGTGGTGACAGTGTTTCCTAGCCTCAGTGCAGTGGGTAGCTGGGAGGAGGTGCTTTTATTCTCCATGGACTTTACAGTGTCCCAAAACCTTTTGGAGTTAGTGCTACAAGACGCACATTTCTGTTTGAAAAAGCTATCCTTTGCTTTCCTAACTGATTGTGTATATTGGTTCCTGACTTTCCTGAAAAGTTGCATATCGCTGGGGCTGTTCGATGCTAATGCAGTACGCCACAGGATGTTTTTGTGCTGGTCAAGGGCAGTCAAGTCTGGGGTGAACCAGGGACTATTTCTGTTCTTAGTTCAGATTTTCTTTAATGGGGCATGCTCATTTAAGATGGAGAGGAAAGCACTTTTGAAGAACATCCAGGCATCCTCTACTGACGGAATGAGGTCAATATTCATCCAGGATACCCGGGCCAGGTCAATTAGAAAGGCCTGCTCGCTGAAGTGTTTTAGGAAGCATTTGACAGTGATGAGGGGTGGTCATTTGACCGCGGACCCATTACGGATGCAGGCAATGAGGCAGTGATCGCTGAGATCCTGGTTGAAGACAGTGGAGGTGTATTTAGAGGGTAAATTAGTCAGGATGATATCTATGAGGGTGCCCATGTTTACGGATTTAGGGTTGTACCTGGTAGGTTCCTTGATAATTTGTGTGAGATTGAGGGCATCTAGTTTAGATTGTAGGACGGCCGGGGTGTTAAGCATATCCCAGTTTAGGTCACCAAGCAGTACGAACTCTGAGGATAGATGGGGGGAAAGCAATTCACATATGGTGTCCAGGGCACAACTGGGGGCTGAGGGGGGTCTGTAGCAAGCGGCAACAGTGAGAGACTTATTTCTGGAAAGGTGGATTTTTAGAAGTAGAAGCTCAAACTGTTTGGGCACAGATCTGGATAGTATGATAGAGCTATGCAGGCTATCTCTACAGTAGATTGCAACTCCGCCCCCTTTGGCAGTTCTATCTAGACGGAAAATGTTGTAATTCGGGATGGACATTTCTGAATTTTAGGTGGTCTTCCTAAGCCAGGATTCAGACACTGCTAGAACATCAGGGTTGGCAGAGTGTGCTAACGCAGTGAATAACTCAAACTTGGGGAGGAAGCTTCTGATGTTGACATGCAAGAATCCAAGGCTTTTACGGTTACAGAAGTCAACAAATGATAGCGCCTGGGGAGTAGGAGTGATACTGGGGGCTACAGGGCCTGGGTTAACCTCTACATCACCAGAGGAACAGAGGAGGAATATAATAAGTATACGGCTAAAGGCTTTAAGAACTGGTCTTGTAGTGCGTTGGGTACAGAGAATAAAAGGGGCAGATTTCCGGGCGTTGTAGAATAGATTCAGGGTATTATGTACAGACAAGGATATGGAAGGATATGAGTACAGTGGAGGTACACCTAAGCATTCGGTAAAGATGAAAGAGGTAGCATCACTGGAGGTACCTATTGAGCCGGTCTCCGCGTGTATGGGGGTGGGACAAAGGAGCTCTCTGAGGCTGGTTGAGCGGGACTGGAGGTTCTACAGTGAAATAGTACAATAAGAACTAACCCAAACAGCAATAGGCAAGGCATATTGACATGGGAGAGAGGCATAACACAATCACAGGTGTTATTTGAGAGGGCTAAGACAACAACTGGTAATGGCCACGAAAGGTTGGGCTGAGGCTAAACAGATAAACAGGATAAGGTACCGTGTAAAGGAACAGTCCAGCAGGCATCAGCTGTGTAGCTGAGTGATCAAAAGGTCCAGTGAACAGCAATAGCTAAGTCCGGGAGCAGTTTGTAGGCTGCTATATCACAGACGAGCAGGAGGCAGGGCTGTTGATTGCGCGTGCTAGCGGGCCGGGGATAGCAGATGGATCTTTGTGGTCGTCGCAACGAGAAGCCTGTTGAAACCACATCAGACCATTATGTCGGCAGACCAGTCGTAATGGATCAGCGGGGCTCCGTGTCGACACTAGGAGGTCCCGTCCGGTTGACAGAGAGGTAGATAGCCGGGAGATGGGCCTGGCTCGAGGCTAGCTCAAGGCTAACTGGTACGTTGGGACAGTGGTGATTAGCCAACAACAGCCATTCGGTTGCAGCTAGCTAGTTGCGATGATCCGGTGTTAAGGTCCAGTGATTCAGTGATTCCGGCAGAAAATCCGATATGCTCTGGGTCGATAGCATGCTGTGCAGACTGGCCGATAATTGTCCAGGCTAGAGCTGGCTGGTAGGTAGTGCAGGCCACGGACAGTGGTGAAGACCGCTAACGGTGGCTAATAGCAAGTAGCTAGTTAGCTGGCTAGCTGGCTAGTTTCAGCTGTAGGTTCTTGATAAAAATAAAGAAATAATAGAATCAGTTCCACATTGGGTGAGGCGGGTTGCAGGAAAGTATATTTGGTTAAAGGATGGAAAGTGAGATAGAGAAATATATATGAAAAAAAGACAAAAAACTAAAAAACTGGCTATTTACACGAGGACACAACAGAATACACGACCACACTGCTACGCCATCTTGGATTCAATACTCATAACAGATCACTAGCCCTGTCTGGTCCAGATCCTCTGTAGGTGGGATCCATTAAACCTTATAACACATTACTAGCCCTGTCTGGTCCAGATCCTCTGTAGGTGGGATCCATTAAACTTTATAACAGATCACTAGCCCTGTCTGGTCCAGATCCTCTGTAGGTGGGATCCATTAAACCTCATAACAGATCACTAGCCCTGTCTGGTCCAGATCCTCTGTAGGTGGGATCCATTAAACCTCATAACAGATCACTAGCCCTGTCTGGTCCAGATCCTCTGTAGGTGGGATCCATTAAACCTCATAACAGATCACTAGCCCTGTCTGGTCCAGATCCTCTATAGAGAGAGAGAGAGAGAGAGAGAGAGAGAGAGAGAGAGAGAGAGAGAGAGAGAGAGAGAGAGAGAGAGAGAGAGAGAGAGAGAGAGAGAGAGAGAGAGAGAGAGAGAGAGAGAGAGAGAGAGAGAGAGAGAGAGAGAGAGAGAGAGAGAGAGAGAGAGAGAGAGAGAGAGAGAGAGAGAGAGAGAGAGAGAGAGAGAGAGAGAGAGAGAGAGAGAGAGAGAGAGAGAGAGAGAGAGAGAGAGAGAGAGAGAGAGAGAGATGGCTTGCAGCAGCAGGAATAAGGAAGTGTCCTCTCCACTACATAAACACACACAGAGAGAGCGTAGATAAACAAGGCCAGCTGAGATTACTGTAGTGTAGGTTCACGATCAGGTCAGTCCTTTGCTCTGCTGTTCTGATTACACCCATAACGTTGGATATTGGATACTGTCTTTTTCATTTAAAGTTTAATGGAAATAATCAGTGCTGTATCTTATGACAGATAATACAGCTTTGTAGACCTATCAGACAATTACAACTACAAACACCACTTGATCTGTATATCTGTCCTACATTTATCTAGTTAATAGTTGTTGGTTTAAATAAGGACATTATCAGGAGGTTCTTCAGTTTAATTTCAGAGTTAAACGGAGGCCATGGTGTATTTGTGTGACAGACTGTTGTGGGATCCATTAACAGATCACTACCTCTGCCTGGTCCAGATCCTCTGTAGGTGGATCAATTAAACCTCATAACAGATCACTAGCTCTGTCTGGTTCATATCCTCTATAGAGAGAGAGAGAGAGAGAGAGAGAGAGAGAGAGAGAGAGAGAGAGAGAGAGAGAGAGAGAGAGAATAGAGAGAGAGAGAGATATAGAGAGAGAGAGAGAGAGAGAGAGAGAGAGAGAGAGAGAGAGAGAGAATAGAGAGAGAGAGAGAGAGAGAGAGAGAGAGAGAGAGAGAGAGAGAGAGAGAGAGAGAGAGAGAGAGAGAGAATAGAGAGAGAGAGAGAGAGAGAGAGAGAGAGAGAGAGAGAGAGAGAGAGCGAGAGCGAGAGAGAGAAATTTAGAGAGAGAGAGAGAGAGAGAGTCATGCTCAACATGAGCTCCTGATTTATTTCAGTTTTTTTGTTTTTAGAATGAGATAAACACTCGAATCTAAAAATAATTCAAGGCAAGAAGTGATGAACAACAACTATATTAAATCAGAATAGAAAAAAAAGTAACTTTGCGCCTCAAATTAAGAAGTTGACTCTCACTAGCTAGCTACACAACAAAAACCTAGCCAGCAGGCTAACAAGCCAGCCAGAAAATTGAGCTAGGACAAACCTAGCAAGGGGAATTAATACAACTACATCAAACGACCAAACTGAGTGAGTAAATCAAAAAGAAGCACGGACTCCAACTTTAAACATATCTTCTGTTTTTGTGTGTGAAGATTTTTCACTCTTTTTGCTGGTTTTTGAGCTAAACAGGAGCTAGCTAGCAACAGCAGCAGACAAACAAAACTGGTTGCCATAGCAACGGTGCAGCAGAACAGAGCAGCAGCAGCAGTAGTAGCAGAGCCCACAGGCACCATGTCCCCACTCCCCCTCAGCGCTGAGTCCATTTTCTACCCTCCAGAGGCCAAAATGACACAACAAGGAAAGCTTTTAAACAGAATCTACTAAAGGGGAGGCCAGAAACCCTTTTCACAGACCTCTACAAAAACGGTGATGTGAGTAATCTCATCTTTCTCACTGACCAGCCAAATGCATGGCGCTCAGCAGTCTGCTCTCACTACCCATCCGTAAAGAAAGAGGGAATCTGTAATGGGTGGAAGCTGAAAGTGAAAGAGACAGATGTCCCTGACAGCACAATGATAACAATCAACCTCTACAAGACTGGGACTGTCATGGTGCAAGGTAACCTTAGGCTGTTTGAAACAGACTTTCAGACCATTAAGGAGAGAGCAGAGAGAGAGAAGGACACCACCAGTGACATGCCCTCCCACAAGACAAACTCCACCAGCACCACCCTCACCCAAAAAGGCACATCCAGCACCTCTCTTCCCACCATAGTGGAGGACAAGCCACAGGAGGAGAGCGACCCCCTCAGTGCAGAGCAGGCTCAGGCCCTCCTCACCACCATAGCTGCCATGAGGGATCAGTTCACCACACTGGAGGGAGAGGTGGTCCTGCTCAGGGAGAGTGTGAGCAAACAGCAACCAGACATCCACACCTTAGAGGAGCTCCTAACCAAGGTGCGGACAGAGCAGGACAGCAGCCTTGCAACACAGTTGAAAGAAGTTCAGCAAGAGAGAGACGGACTCAAGAGAGAGCTGGCTGATCTAACAAAGGAGGTGAGAGAGCTCCAAAAAGACAGGCAGAGCAGTAATAACGAGCTGACAACACTAAGAGAGGAGCTGCAGGAGAGAAAGAGAACAGAAGACAGACTGCAGGAGCAGCTAGATCACCACTCTATGACCTGCCATCACACAGCAGAGGAGCCCACCTCAACCAGCCAGGCCTCCCCAGCCCTGCCGGCTGCATGCCTCCCCCCCAGCCCCCAGAACAGCCTCCCACTGACAGAGGCACCGGCACAGACCAGCCACACCCCAGCTCCAACACCCACCAGCCCCAACTCTACCCCCTTCCAGTCCAGAAGAAACACTGGCTGAGATTGTCCTGTTGATGGACTCAAATGGGAAGTTTGTTCAGGAGAATAAACTTTTCCCTAGACACAAAACGAGAAAGGTGTGGTGCCCAACAACGCAGAGTGCCATGGCGCTGCTTGATAAGGCCCAGCTTGGGTCGCCAAGCCACATAATCATACACACCGGAAGCAACGACCTGCGTGCTCAGCAGGAGAGGGTGGCGACTTCACTACGGGGAGTGATTGAGAAGGCCTCTGCAATCTTCCCCAACTCAAGGATCGTGGTGTCAACCCTTCTACAGAGGAAGGACTTCCACCCTGCCACAATCCAAAGAATAAACGCCAGCCTCTCCCGGGACTGTGCCCTGCGACCCAATGTACACCTGGCCCACCATCCCACCCTCGATCTTGACTGTCTCTATGACCATGTTCACCTGTACAGGGAGACAGTCCCCATCCTTGCTAAGACTCTCAAGGACGTCGCTTTAAACCGCATCCCGACCTCTCCACCCAGGAACAGCGGAGCAATCTCCACCCCCCCGAGATCACAGAGACAACACCCCGGACCAGTACCCTGGACCCCCCAGCCACGGCCACAGCACCACCAACCTCAATGCCCACCACATCCAGCGCAGCACAGACCACCCCAGCCCAGCTTCAGACCCACCCAGACGAGGCCTAACACCCCCCTCCCCCCCACCACAGACCCACACCTGGAGGAGCCACAGCCCGCAGACAGAGCTATGCACAAGCTGTGAGAGGAGCAACTGGTCCAGCTCCCACCAACGAAATGAGTGACATCAAACAAATGCTGAATCTACTATGCTCACATTGTGATAGGCCGAGGGTCATGGTAAGATGAGCACAAGACTCCACCATCCTCACTCTACATCCACCCAAGTGGCATGACACAAATACTATCTTAAATTATAACAAATCACATTTGCATAATAAGAGTTTACCTTAATTGAAAAAATCCTATTTTAATAGTTCTTGTTGGATTGTGAGTGTTTATCTCATTTTGAATGTAAAGAAAAAAACAGTTATGAAGTCCTTTTACGTTGCATGTTGGAATTTACAAGGCTTGAAGTCCTCTGCTTTTGGGCTAAAGAGCAGAAACCCAGACTTCCTAAAGAAATTGATGATGTTGATATTGTAGTACTACAGGAAACATGGTGCAGAGGTGATGTTTCCACTGGCTGTCCACTAGGTTATAGGGAGATAATCGTACCATCCACCAAATTAAAAGGAATCACACCAGGGCAGAGACTCAGGGGGAAATGCTAATATGGTATAATCTGAACTAACTAATTCAATCGAATTGATCAAAACAGGAGAATTCCTTTATCTGGCAAAAAATCAACAAGGAGGCTATCTTAACAGATAACAACGTCTTCCCTCTGTGCCACATACATTCCCCCCTCAGAGTCACCCTACTTCAATGAAGAGAGTTTCTCCATTCTAGAGGGGGGAGATTAGTCACTTTCAGGCCCAAGGCAATGTGCTGGTCTGTGGAGACCTGAATGCTAGAACAGCAGAAGAACTAGACAACTATTAACAGTCATGGGGACAAACACCTACCGGGAAGCAACAACCTTTCCCTCCCCACATACCCCCCCAGAAACAACTATGACAAAGTGAAAAACAAAAATGGAGTACAGCTCCTGAAGCTCTGTCGAACACTGGGTCTGTACATAGTCAATGGTAGTTAAGAGGGGACTCTTTTGGTAGGTACACCTACAGCTCATCCTTGGCAGCAGTACTGTAGACTACTTCATCACAGACCTTAACCCAGAGTCTCTCAGAGCCTTCACAGTCAGCCCACTAACACCTCTCTCAGACCACAGTAAAATCACAGTGTATCTGAAAAGAGCAGAACCCAACCATGAAGCATCACGGCCCAATAAATTACATGGTACTAAACAGACCTATAGATGGAGTGCAAACAGTACAGAAATCTACGAAAAAGCAATTAGTAGCCAAAAAATACAATCTCTCTCCTGGACAACTTTTTAGCATTAACATTCTCCCTACACCAATGAAGGTATAAATTTGGCAGTTTGGAACATAAACTTTATATTTGACAAATTAGCCTCCTTGGCTAATCTTAAGAAACATAAGAGCAAACCAAAAATAATAGATCATGAAAAATGGTTTGATAATGATGCAAAAATCTAGAAAAGTCATTGAGAAATATATCTAATCATAAACACAGAGACCCAGACAACAAAAATATACGTCTTCAATATGGGGAAACACTGAAGCAATACAAACACACCCTAAGAACAAAAAAGGAACAGCACATTAGAAATCAGCTGGATGTGATTGAGGGAATCCATAGAATCAAACCACTTCTGGAGAATTGGAATAAATTAAACAAACCTCATAATGAGGAATTGGCTATCCAAATTGGGGATATGTGGAGAAATCACTTTGCAAACCTCTACAGCAATATAACAAAGAGCCCAGAACAACAAGATATACAAGAAAAATTACAAATCCTTGAATCAGCAGTCAAAGACTATCAGAATCCTGTGGATACCCCAATTACAGAACAATAATTATTGGATAAACTTTGCACTCTCCACCCAAAAAGGCCTGTGGTGCTGATGGTATTTTAAATGAAATGATCAAATATACAGACCACAAATTCAAATTGCTATACTCAAACTCTTCAACATTATCCTAACTGCAGGTATTTTCCCCGATATTTGGAACCAAGGATTGATCACACCAATTTATAAAAATGGAGACAATTTTGACCCAAATAATTACAGAGGAATTTGCGTTAACAGCAACTTGGGGAAAATTCTCTGCAGTATCATAAACAGCAGACTACATAATTTCCTTGATGAACACAACGTCCTAAGCAGAAGCCAGATTGGATTTGTAAAAAATTATCGTACAACAGACCACATTTACACCCTCCAGACTCTAATTGACAAACAAGTAAATCAAAACAAAGGCAAAATCTACTCGTGTTTTGTAGACTTCAAGAAGCATTTGATTCAATTTGGCACGAAGGTCTTTTTTACAAACTAATATAAAGTGGTATTGGAGGGAAAACATATGATGTTATTAAATCAATGTACACTAAAAACAAATGTGCGATTAAAATCGGCAACAAGCAAACAGACTTCTTCTCTCAGGGACGTGGAGTGAAACAGGGCTGCCCAATAAGTCCAACACTATTTAACATCTACATTAACGAATTGGCCAAAAACATTAGAAGAATCGTCAGCACCTGGTCTCACCCATACACAACACTGAAATCAAGTGTCTGCTGTACGCAGATGACCTGGTGCTACTGTCTCCCACTAAGGAGGGGTTACAGCAGCATCTAGGATCATCTGCACAGATTCTGTCAGACCTGGCCCTGACCGTTAATCTAAAAAAAACGAATATAATGATATTCCAAAAAAGGTCAGGAAATCAGGATGACAAATATAAATTCTATTTGGACACAGTTCTATTAGAACACACCAAAAATTACACATATCTAGGACTAAATATCAGCAACACAGGTAGCTTTTCACATGCTGTGAATGAGCTGAGAGACAAAGCAAGAAGGAGGCTTCTATGCCATTAAAAGGAATATTAAAATCGAAATTCCAATTAGAATCTGGCTCAAAATTTTCCAATCAGTTATAGAACCAATTGCACTATATGGCAGCGAAGTATGGGGTCCGCTCTCCAATACTGAATTTACCAAATGGGACAAACATCCAATCGAAATACTGCATGCAGAGTTTTGCAAGACTGTATTGCAAGTGCAAAGAAAAACTCAAAATAACGCATGTAGAGCAGAATTGGGCCAATACCCCCTCCTTTTCGAATAGAAAAAAGAGCCATCAAATTTTTACAACCATCTAAAAACAAGTGACCCCAAAACATTCCATCACACAGCTCTACTATGTCAAGAGATGAAACAAGAAGAGTCCCCTCAGCCAGCTGGTTCTGAGGCTCAGTTCACTAACCAAACCAACCTCATAGAGCCTCAGGACAGCACTCAGAAAATCTGGCCCAACCAAATCATCACAAGCAAAAAGAAAAATATATCACCTATTGGAAAGACACCACAAAAAATCAAAGTAAACTTCAATGCTATTTGGCTCTAAACAGACAGTACATGGTGGCAGGACTATCTGACCACTGTGACTGATAGAAAACTGAGAAAACACTGACTAGGTACAGACTCAGTGAGCACAGTCTGGCTATAGAGACCGGTCGTCACAGCAAACCTGGCTGCCCAGAGAGGACAGGCTGTGCTTCACTCTGCCCCCGGGGAGAGGTAGAGACAGAGCTGCATTTCCTATTACACTGTGACAAATACTCAGACCTAAGAGAATCTTTCTTTCCCAAAATTATCATTCAGTACAACGAATTTGAAACTATAAAAGAGGAAGAAAAAATCAAATATTTATTGGGTGAAAAGCCAAAATGTGCAATTTTGGCAGCCAAATATGTGTCCTCCTGCCACAACCTGAGGGACAGCCAGTGAAAATTGTAATTGTAATGTCAATAATATTTCCTGTTTTGTTTTGGCTTTCATAGCATGTAATATGTCTGCTCAGTCATGTTGAGATTGGTCGACTACTATGCTTTAATGTATTGTTATTCTCATTAATATTGTTGAAGTAGTTGCTGTTAATGGTAATCCCATTTCCACTACTACTATTATTATTGCTGTTGGTCCACCATTTTTGTTATATGTATACTTTGACAATGTAAGTAATTTTACTTGCCATGTCAATAAAGTCTATTGAATTGATTGAATTGAATTGAGAGAGAGAGAGGAGAGAGGAGAGAGAGAGAGAGATGAGAGAGAGAGAGAGAGAGGAGAGAGAGATGAGAGAGAGATGAGAGAGAGAGAGAGAGAGAGAGAGAGAGAGAGAGAGAGAGAGAGAGAGAGAGAGAGAGAGAGAGAGAGAGACAGAGAGAGAGAGAGAGAGAGAGATGGCTTGCAGCAGCAGGAATAAGGAAGTGTCCTCTCCGACTACACAAACACACACAGAGAGAGCGTAGATAAACAAGGCCAGCTGAGATTACTGTAGTGTAGGTTCACGATCAGGTCAGTCCTTTGCTCTGCTTTTCTGATTACACCCATAACGTTGAATATTGGATACTGTCTTTTACATTTCATGTTTAAATGGCCCTGCCTAGGTCCAGATCCTCTGTAGGTGGGATCCATTAAACCTCATAACAGATCACTAGCCCTGTCTGGTCCAGATCCTCTGTAGGTGGGATCCATAAAACCTCATAACAGATCACTAGCCCATGTCTGGTCCAGATCCTCTGTAAGGTGGGATCCATTAAACCTCGTAACAGATCACTAAGCCCTGTCTGGTCCAGACCCTCTATAGGTGGGGATCCATTAAACCTCATAACAGATCACTAGCCCTGTCTAGTCCAGATCCTCTGTAGAGAGAGAGAGAGAGAGAGAGCAAATGTATGACCATATTAGAGACACATATTTCCCTCAGATTACAGCGATCCACAAAGAATTAGAAAACAAACCCAATTTTGATAAACTCCCCTTATCTACTGGGTGAAAAAACCACAGTGTGCAATCACAAGCTGCAAGATTTTTGACCTGTTGCCACAAGAAAAGGGCAACCAGTGAAGAACAAACACCATTGTAAATACAACCCATATTTATGTTGATTTATTTTCCCATTTGTACTTTAACTATTTGCAAATTATTACAACACTGTATATATACATACAGTGGGGGAAAAAAGTATTTAGTCAGCTACCAATTGTGCAAGTTCTCCCACTTAAAAGATGAGAGAGGGCCTGTAATTTTCATCATAGGTACATGTCAACTATGACAGACAAAATGAGGAAAAAAAAATCCAGAAAATCACTTTGTAGGATTTTTAATGAATTTATTTGCAAATTATGGTGGAAAATAAGTATTTGGTCAATAACAAAGTTTCTCAATACTTTGTTATATACCCTTCATTGGCAATGACACATGTCAAACGTTTTCTGTAAGTCTTCACAAGGTTTTCACACACTGTTGCTGGTATTTTGGCCCATTCCTCCATGCAGATCTCCTCTAGAGCAGTGATGTTTTGGGGCTGTCGCTGGGCAACACAGACTTTCAACTCCCTCCAAAGATTTTCTATGGGGTTGAGATCTGGAGACTGGCTAAGCTACTCCAGGACCTTGAAATGCTTCTTACGAAGCCACTCCTTCATTGCCCGGGTGGTGTGTTTGGGATCATTGTCATGCTGAAAGACCCAGCCACGTTTCATCTTCAATGCCCTTGCTGATGGAAGGAGGTTTTCACTCAAAATCTCACGATACATGGCCCCATTCATTCTTTCCTTTACACGGATCAGTCGTCCTGGTCCCATTGCAGAAAAACAGCCCCAAAGCATGATGTTTCCACCCCCATGCTTCACAGTAGGTATGGTGTTCTTTGGATGCAACTCAGCATTATTTGTCCTCCAAACACGACAAGTTGAGTTTTTACCAAAAAGTTATATTTTGGTTTCATCTGACCATATGACATTCTCCCAATCCTCTTCTGGATCATCCAAATGCACTCTAGCAAACTTCAGATGGGCCTGGACATGTACTGTCTTAAGCAGGGGGACACATCTAGCACTGCAGGATTTGAGTCCCTGGCGGCGTAGTGTTTTACTGATGGTAGGCTTTGTTACTTTGGTCCCAGCTCTCTGCAGGTCATTCACTAGGTTCCCCCGTGTGGTTCTGGGATTTTTGCTCACCGTTCTTGTGATCATTTTGACCCCACGGGGTGAGATCTTGCGTGGAGCCCCAGATTGAGGGAGATTATCAGTGGTCTTGTATGTCTTCCATTTCCTAATAATTGCTCCCACAGTTGATTTCTTCAAACCAAGCTGCTTACCTATTTCAGATTCAGTCTTCCCAGCCTGGTGCAGGTCTACAATTTTGTTTCTGGTGTCCTTTGACAGCTCTTTGGTCTTGGCCATAGTGGAGTTCGGAGTGTGACTGTTTGAGGATGTGGACAGGTGTATTTTATACTGATAACAAGTTCAAACAGGTGCCATTAATACAGGTAACGAGTGGAGGACAGAGGAGCCTCTTAAAGAAGAAGTTACAGGTCTGTGAGAGCCAGAAATCTTGCTTGTTTGTAGGTGACCAAATACTTATTTTCCACCATAATTTGCAAATAAATTCATTAAAAATCCTACAATGTGATTTTCTGGAATTTTTTTTCTAATTTTGTCTGTCATAATTGACGTGTACCTATGATGAAAATTACAGGCCTCTCTCATCTTTTTAAGTGGGAGAACTTGCACAATTGGTGGCTGACTAAATACTTTTTTCCCCCACTGTAATATGACATTTGAAATGTCTTTATTCTTTTGAAACTTCTGAGTGTAATGTTTACTGTTAATATTTATTGTTTATTTCACTTTTGTTTACTATCTACTTCACTTGCTTTGGCAATATTAACATACGTTTCCCATGCCAATAAAGCCCTTAAATTGAATTGAAATTGAATTGAGAGAGAGAGAGAGAGAGAGAGAGAGAGAGTTGCCAGGAAAAAGGTCCAGTTGCCATGACCACAAATACAAATTCCATCTAGACACCGTTGCCCTAGAGCACACAAAGAACTATACATACCTCTGCCTAAACATCAGCGCCACAGGTAACTTCCACAAAGCTGTGAACGATCTGAGAGACAAGGCAAGAAGGGCCTTCTGTGCCATCAAAAGGAACATAAAATTCAACATACCAATTAGGATCTGGCTAAAAATACTTCAATCAGTTATAGAACCCATTGCCCTTTATGGTTGTGAGGTCTGGGGTCCGCTCACCAACCAACAATTCACGGAATAGGACAAACACCAAATTGAGACTGCATGCAGAATTCTGCAAAGAATATCCTCCATGTACAACGTAAAACACCAAATAATTATCAAAATCCAGAATAGAGCCGTTAAATTCTACAACCACCTAAAAGGAAGTGATTCCCAATCCTTCCATAACAAAGCCATCACCTACAGAGAGATTAACCTGGAGAAGAGTCTCCTAAGCAAGCTGTTCCTTGGGCTCTGTTCGCAAACACAAACAGACCCAACAGAGCCCCAGGACAGCAACACAATTAGACCCAACCAAATCATGAGAAAACAAAAAGAGAATTACTTGACACATTGGAAGGAATTAACAAAAAAACAGAGCAAACTAGAATGCTATTTGGCCCTGAACAGAGAGTACACAGTGGCAGAATACCTGACTACTGTGACTGACCCAAACTTAAGGAAATCTTTGACTATGTACAGACTCAGTGAGCATAGCCTTGCTATTGAGAAAGGCCGCCGTAGGCAGACCTGGCTCTCAAGAGAAGACAGGCTATGTGCACACTGCCCACAACATTTTTATTTATTTATTTTATTTTATTTAACCTTTATTTAACCAGGTAAGCCAGTTGAGAACAAGTTCTCATTTACAACTGCGACCTGGCCAAGATAAAGCAAAGCAGTGCGATAAAAAAAACAACAACACAGAGTTACATATGGGGTAAACAAAACGTACAGTCAATAACACAATAGAAAATATAAAATCTATATACAGTGTGTGCAAATGTAGTAAGTTATGGAGGTAAGGCAATAAATAGGCCATAGTGCAAAATAATTACAATTTAGTATTAACACTGGAGTGATAGATGTGCAGAAGATTATGTGCAAATAGAGATACTGGGGTGCAAATGAGCAAAATAAATAACAATGTAAATAACAATATGGGGATGAGGTAGTTGGGTGGGCTAATTACAGATGGGCTGTGTACAGGTACAGTGATCGGTAAGCTGCTCTGACAACTGATGCTTAAAGTTAATGAGGGAGATAAGTGTCTCCAGCTTCAGAGATTTTTGCAGTTCGTTCCAGTCATTTGCAGCAGAGAACTGGAAGGAATGGCGGCCAAAGGAGGTGTTGGCTTTGGGGATGACCAGTGAGATATACCTGCTGGAGCGCATACTACGGGTGGAACCTGAGCTGCACTTCCTAACCTCCTGCCAAATGTATGTCCATATTAGAGACACATATTTCCCTCTGATTACACAGACCCACAAAGAATTCAAAAACAAATCAAATTTTGATAAACTCCCATATCTATTGGGTGAAATACCTCAGTGTGCCATCACAGAAGCAAGATGTGTGACCTGTTGCCACAAGAAAAGGGCAACCAGTGACGAACAAACACCATTGTAAATACAACCCATATTTATGTTTATTTATTTTCCCTTTTGTACTTTAACTATTTGCACATAATATCACATTTGAAATGTCATTATTCTTTTGGAACTTCTGAGTGTAATGTTTACTGTACATTTTTTATTGTTTATTTCACTTTTGTGAATTATCTATTTCATTTGCTTTGGCAATGTTAACATATGTTTCCCATGCCAATAAAGCCCTTTGAATTGAAATTGAAATTGAGAGAGCGAGAGAGAGAGAGAGAGAGAGAGAGTTGTATAGGGCTAGGAATTGCCAGGGACCTCCCAATTCGATATTATCACGATACTTTGGTGCCAATATGATATGAATTGCGATTCTCACGATTCTATATGTATTGCGATTCGATACTGTGATTTTATTGCGATTCGATGTTCCAAAGATATTGCTTACTATGCAGTATGTCTGCTGCAGAGGGACGAGAGAGAGGCGTGAGAAAACAACTTTTGATCCGTTTTGACCCTATTTAAAAAGAAGATGGAGAACAAGCCATGAAGGAAAAATACTGGAGTTTTTGGTGCAGGTACAGCACATCACTAGTGATTTACCCAAAAAATCACGTGGGCCGGCACCCGTGTCTCACTGGGCCATGGCTCCAGCAGACCTGCTCTGGGTTCATTTACATAACATTTGGCTAACTGTGAACTTTAACACCTTCTCACAAAGCCGCTGTCTTACATTAACATTTACATTTTAGTCATTTAGCAGACGCTCTTATCCAGAGCGACTTACAGTTAGTGAGTGTATACATCATTTATTTATATTTTTCATACTGGCCCCCCATCTTGACGATGCAGAGGTTGTTGATTCTGCTCTTTACAGGTCATCGATAGTTTACTCCTCCCTAGTCTTTAGTGTCACACTCCTGATAGAAACACAATTACACTAGAGCTACATTAACATAAAACACTGGCGACACCCTGGTGGCAGTCTTAGGTGTCAGTGCAGCATGACCTGTCCCCTTCCCAGTCAGACCTAGTAGGGCCCATATAGCCGTCTCTCTCCCTCGCTCTCTCTGCCGGACGCAGTAAAAGCCATGTGTGGGAAGGAAGTGAAGACATATGGACAGTTTATATCTGACAGGACTCTGACTGTCTCAGACCCTCTGTCTGTCTGTCCAGCTGCTGATAACCTGCTTTATTGTCAAATTCACAGGCTTTCATCTTTCAGATATGTTTTCCATTTCCTTTTAACTTTTAAGCGAAGCTTACCCACCCCATCCCTCTTTCCTCTCCTTTGTTGCCAAGCCAGGATGTCATCCCCCCATTGGGCCAAGTTAGGCTATGAAACAGCAGGAGGGTTGAGGTGGAGGGATGGGGTCTGTGTGTGTCTGTGTGATAATAATAATAATACATTATAATTATTGCATGTGCTTCCATGTGTGTGTGTGTGTGTTTGCATTTGCATGTGCTTCCATGTGTGTGTATGTGCAGATGTGTGTACTTGCAGATGTGTGTGTGTGTGTGCGTGTTTGAAGGTATCGTCATGGCTACCAATCCCCAGATATCTAAATCGGGTTCTGCTCTACTCTACTCTGTTCTGCTCTACTTTGCTCTGTTCTGCTCTGTTCTGTTCTGCTCTGCTCTGTTCTGCTCTGTTCTGCTCTACTCTGTTCTGTTCTACTCTGTTCTGCTCTACTCTATTCTGTTCTGTTCTACTCTGTTCTGCTCTACTCTACTCTACTCTGTTCTGTTCTGTTCTACTCTGTTCTGCTCTACTCTACTCTGTTCTGTTCTACTCTGTTCTGCTCTACTCTACTCTGTTCTGCTCTGTTCGGTTCTGCTCTACTCTGTTCTGCTCCACTCTGCTCTGTTCTGCTCTGCTCTACTCTGCTCTACTCTGTTATGTTCTACTCTGTTCTGCTCTACTCTGTTCTGTTCTGCTCTGTTCTGCTCTGTTCTACTCTACTCTGCTCTGTTCTGCTCTGTTCTGCTCTGTTCTGCGACCTGCTAAGCTAGTTGTTTATCATAGCCAGGCTTGACAGTCTGTGGCGGTGGGGTGTTAAACAGTAACATATCTCTGACCCTGCAGCGCTGCAGCCGCCCGGGCCTCAATGGATGTCCGTAATAACTCACCCGTTCAAAATGGCACCCTATTTCCTATATAGTGCACTACTTTTATCCAGAGCCCTGTATGGCAATGTGTTCCCAGAGGAGGGGAGAGTACCCACCTAAGTACTGTTACTTAGACTGTCATTTACTCGAGTAAAAGTAAATGTAGCCCTCTTAAGAAACGACTCAAGTAAGAGTAAAAAAGTATCCGGTTAGAAAACGACTTAAGTATTAGCAACACATTTAGTTTGGTAAATTTGTACTCCTTATAGTAAACTGTGACAGCAAACAAAAAGGACAACAACTTAGTGCAATTGATTTGACATTAATGTATTATTTAAGCCTGCCAGCACCGTGACCAGCACCGTGACCAGCACCGTGACCAGCACCGTGACCAGCACCACCTGTTGACAGAAACTCACAGAGTATTTTGACAGAAACTCACAGAGTATTTTGACAGAAACTCACAGAGTATTTTGACAGAAACTCACAGAGTATTTTGACAGAAACTCACAGAGTATTTTGACAGAAACTCACAGAATATTTTGACAGAAAAACATGAAAAGCTATTCATAACATGGCATTCGTCTGTAGTTTGCATTTTAATTCCATTGTGCACCTAGCAAGAGACCATTGTGTTTGGCCTGCGGTGTTTCTGTATCCTGATTTAGGTTACAATGTACAGGGACGTACTTATGATGGCAGAATTTGCTAACCAAACGCCGACCCGATCGATACAAATCATCATGATATCATTCTGCCAGGTAGGTCTACTTTGTGGTCAACATTTAATTTGGAAGGTTATTTGGGAAAGCCTTCAAAAATGTCATTCAAACAGCACACGATGACTGAATTGCAAATGCAAAGATTTAACCAAGACTTCAGACCAAATGTTTTACATACCATACCTGGTTGCCTTAGCATTTCACTGGTAGTTATCATAAGTTGAAATGTCTTTCCTACCTACCCTACCGCTGTCGTTCTTTTGTGAGCTGCTCCATGACAACCAGTTGAGAGCTGCGCGCTCTTGCTGCCCGACAGATGAATACCTATTCCACTCAGGCTACATATGTGTACGACGAGCGTGTGATAAATAATCGACATAACGAACTAACAGTTTCAGGAAGTCGTCTGTTTTTTCATCAATTATATAGCCTATATTGAAAATAGCATTATTACTATATATTTTTTCACTTTCCCAAGCGGACCACTGACAGGGATGATTGACTGGCCTGGAGGGTTTCCAAAACCTCCCAGCGGGCAGCCCTTTGTCGAGTCCTGCAACATAATATTTAATAATATAAATCTATGTAACTGAAGTGATTTGATAAAATGTAACAGAGTACAAAGGAAGTTACGTCGTTCAGAAATTACTTAGTGTAAGAGTACAAGTCCAGCCCACAGAGAGTAACTAGAACAGTACTAGTTCCTCTAGACAGTACAGCCCACAGAGAGTAACTAGAACAGTACTAGTTCCTCCAGACAGTACAGCCCACAGAGAGTAACTAGAACAGTACTAGTTCCTCCAGACAGTACAGCCCACAGAGAGTAACTACAACAGTACTAGTTCCTCTAGACAGTACAGTCCACAGAGAGTAACTAGAACAGTACTAGTTCCTCCAGACAGTACAGCCCACAGAGAGTAACTAAAACAGTACTAGTTCCTCCAGACAGTACAGCCCACAGAGAGTAACTACAACAGTACTAGTTCCTCCAGACAGTACAGCCCACAGAGAGTAACTAGAACAGTACTAGTTCCTCCAGACAGTACAGCCCACAGAGAGTAACTACAACAGTACTAGTTCCTCCAGACAGTACATCCCACAGAGAGTAACTAGAACAGTACTAGGTCCTCTAGACAGTACAGCCCACAGAGAGTAACAAGAACAGTACTAGTTCCTCCAGACAGTACAGCCCACAGAGAGTAACTACAACAGTACTAGTTCCTCCAGACAGTACAGCCCACAGAGAGTAACAAGAACAGTACTAGTTCCTCCAGACAGTACGGCCCACAGAGAGTAACTAGAAAAGTACTAGTTCCTCCAGACAGTACAGCCCACAGAGAGTAACAAGAACAGTACTAGTTCCTCCAGACAGTACGGCCCACAGAGAGTAACTAGAAAAGTACTAGTTCCTCCAGACAGTACAGCCCACAGAGAGTAACAAGAACAGTACTAGTTCCTCCAGACAGTACGGTCCACAGAGAGTAACTAGAACAGTACTAGTTCCTCCAAAATGTACTGTAACGTGTTACTACCCACCTCTGTAGTATTCCCTATATCAGGGGACCAATTACATTCAGCCGTGAGACAATTTTTCCTTGAGCGAATGGTCGGGGGTCCGGAACATAGTTATAAATTATTTATACATTGCAAATTGACCGCAATAATCCCAAACAGATATAGTTTTTGACAAAAACAGAATAATTTCAAACCTTGATTACATTGGGATATGATCAGATATGGCTCTCTATTTATTCGCGGGAATACTTGGGAACAGATTTCCTAAATTAAAATCACTTTGAGCTGATTTCCTGGTGATTTTACAGTTTTTTATGTCCAACAACTAATTTTAATAATAATCACCCGCAGGCAGAATTTGGGCCGCCTATTGGGGAACCTATATAGAGCACTACCTTTGGCCCAAGCCATAATTCAGATTTGCCACCTGTCTCCACAGCACACCGCTCCCGCTCAAATCCCATGCCACATCATCACGATCCACCCTAGAGAATGATCTACAGCCTTAGGTTTCCATTCCAAAGACGTCTTGTGTTTCCTGCCTCCCCCTATCCATCGGAATGGGAATCACACCTGGTTTGGCCTTCTAGTGTTGCGGTGAGGGCATCCCATTGTATCCCTTACTGTAATTTATAGGCTGGCACAGTACTGGGATTCCTGCGTCTCCGAGGAGCGCTATTAGCGGCGGGTAGTGGGTTAGTGTGGCTGGGCCTGGGCCGGTGGAGGGAGGGAGGGAGGGAGGGAGGGAGGGAGGGAGGGAGGGAGGGAGGGAGGGAGGGAGGGAAGGAGAGAATGAAAGAGGGAGGGAGAGAGAGTAAAGCAGAGAAGGGATCAAAGCTCTGGGCCTTGGTGGTGGATTCTCAGATGTGAGCGTGGAGTGCCGTGCGGCGCGGTGACGAGGCCTCTGGGAGTTCCCTTGGCGAAGCCCGGCCATATTTCTAACCCATCAGTCACAGCAACCTGCGGCTCTGGTTACAGCGCTACGGTGTGTGTCTGTGTGTGCGTGTCTGTGTGTGTCTGTGTGTAGCATTACAGCCAGGGCCACAGGAGTATAGAGTGTCTGTCGTCTGGACAGACAGACAGACGCTCCCCTTGGTATGGCTACATTCCCCCAGGAACACGTCACTGTGATGATCCAGAGGTTACCCCCAGCCCAGGAGCCCTGAGTTACCCCCAGCCATAGCCCCAGCCCAGGAGCCCTGAGTTACCCCCAGCCCAGGAGCCCTGAGTTACCCCCAGCCTTAGCCCCAGCCTAGGCGTCCGGTGCCACTGGCCACTGGCCCCGGATTGGCATCACTGATGGCCAAATGCAATACTGTCTTTGCATTAATTTTGTGTATATTGTACACCCTCAGTTTCAATGAGCTGGAGGGCTCTGCCCAGGGCCCAGCAGTGGGCCAGCCCCAGGGAGGAAGGCCTGGAAGTCAAGAGGCAAAACAGGAAGGCAGAAAGTTATTACAAGTAGCCTGAATTAACCATTATATTAGGGCCACTGGCCTGGCTCCACAGCCTGGCTGGCTCCAACTGATCTACAACCACTACACTGAGACTTCCACTGCTGGCTCCAGAGCCTGCCTGGCTCCAACAAAGCTTCAGCCACTACACTCCCAGCAAACCAAAATTGGTGTTCTGTCAACATTCTTACAACATAATAAGAATGTCCTGTGCAACATAACATTGTATGAATGTCATCAATCACAACTGAGCATATTGTGTGTTTTGGGAACCTATCTCTTGCAATGTACCCAAACTGTTCCCACAACCTAATTAAATGTTCTGGGAATCTTTAAAGAACTCAGAAAGACTGTTCTGTTAACATTCTTGCAACATCAAAGGAATGTTTTGTGCACCCTGATACAAACATTATCTGAATGTCAGCACAACTGGACAGTTTTAGTGTTTTGGGAACCTTTTTCTTATCATATCCCCACAATGTTCCCACAACCCAAATCAACATTCTGGGAACCTTTAAAGAACAGACAAAATGTGTTCTGGGAACATTCTTGCAACATCAGGCAAATGTTTTTTGCACCCTAAAAGAAACATTGCATAATCACCTGCACAACTGGACAGTTTTTGTGTTTCGGGAACACATATTTTGTGATGTCCCACCAGACTGTTCCCACAACCTAATTAAACATTATGGGAACCTTTAAAGACCAGACAAAATGTGTTCTGGGAACATTCTTGCCACATCAGGCGAATGTTTTATACAAACATGTATAATCATCAGCACGACTGGACAGTTTTTGTGTTATGAGAACATTTGCCGCAACCTAACGAATTTTCTGGGAACTTTCACAAAACCAATTTTGGTTAGCTGGGAACACATTCCTGGTACATTGTGTTATTACATTACCTGGAAACCTAATAACTACTTTTTGGGAATGTTCTGTGGTGGTTGTTACAGATGTTGTGCACAACATTTTAGTGAATTTTAGTAGAACATTCCAAGGATATATATATATAAAAATAAAAAATAAAATATATATATAAATAATAATCATTTGTCATCAAAAACATTATTTTTTACATTTGGGATGTTAGATAAAACCTTAACTAGAATCTTAGCTAATCTTCTGGTAATGTTCCTGGTTTGCTGGGCTGAGACTTCCACTTCTGGCCCCAGAGCCTGGCTGGCTTCAACAGGCTTTCAGCCACTACACTGAGACTTCCACTGAACTGAGAGTAGGTCCTTATGAGTCTCAATGGAAAACCCTTTTCAGGAAATTGTTATGAAGCAACTCTGGGTCTTAGGAAATCTGATTAATTAGAGTGGGAGACGGTAGAGCAAATAAATAGTCTAGACCTGTAACTACTGCAAGAGAATGTATCCCCAACAATAAAGTGATCAATTGTAACCAGTCTGAGAAGCCAGAGACAGAGGTGAAGCCACAGCTTTTATACTGTGTCTGTTTTTAGTCAACATTAAACTGAGGGCCAGGAGTTTCTCCACACTACGTGGCCTGACATGGAAAAACTCCCAGCCCTTGTTAAAGCCTGTTGAATAATTAGGTCCCACGGATGGTAAAGTAAATTGAATAATTAGGACCCAGAGATTTTCCTGGTCATATCACATATTCATGAAGAAACCCTGGACCTAACCATAATTCACCAATCAGTCCAGTGTGGTAGGACTAGTCCTGGGGGAGGTCTGCAATGTGTGTGGAGTCCAGCTGAACCTCACATAGCTTTTAGTGGTTCAGACGCGCGAGTTTACGGTAAATATTTACAACCTTCAGAAATCACACTGACGTACATAGCTGTGGGCTATCAGCCTGGCTGTTTTGAAGTCACACTTTACGGGTGAGAATGAATAGAATCCAATTATTAACAAATGTGTGATTGTGTGTTAGAGAGAGAGAGAGAAACGAGAGAGAGGGAGAGAGAGAGAGAGATAGAGAGAGAATAACTTTTAGCTATTGTTATCTGTAATGATTTTATATGCTGATATTTGCTATGGCTGTCTTCTAACGCTTTTGCTCTCTCCCTCCTTCCCTCCCTCTTTCCCTCTCCCTCCATGTCTCTCTCTTTCCCTCTCCCTCCTTCCCTCCCTCTTTCCCTCTCCCTCCTTCCCTCCCTCTTTCCCTCTCCCTCCATGTCTCTCTCTTTCCCTCTCCCTCCATGTCTCCCTCTTTCCCTCTCCCTCCATGTCTCTCTCTTTCCCTCTCCCTCCATGTCTCCCCCTTTCCCTCTCCCTCCATGTCTCTCTCTTTCCCTCTCCCTCCATGTCTCCCTCTTTCCCTCTCCCTCCATGTCTCCCTCTTTCCCTCTCCCTCCATGTCTCTCTCTTTCCCTCTCCCTCCATGTCTCTCTCTTTCCCTCTCCCTCCATGTCTCCCTCTTTCCCTCTCCCTCCATGTCTCTCTCTTTCCCTCTCCCTCCATGTCTCTCTCTTTCCCTCTCTCTCCTTCCCTCTCTCTTTCCCTCTCCCTAAATGTCTCTCTATGTCACTCTCTCTGGTGTGTCAGCAGTCAGAGTATATAGTTTGACAGGGCCAGAGAGAGCCAGGCAGTATTTAGAGAGTGAAATGTCTAATGTGAGTTCCTCAGGGAGAGAGTGATGGAGAGCAGGAGAGGAAACAGATCTGGGATCTGAGGAACGCTTCAAACAGAGAGAGAGAGACCAGAGGGAGAGAGAGAGAGAGAGACCAGAGAGAGAGAGAGAGACCAGAGAGAGAAACCAGAGAGAGAGAAACCAGAGAGAGAGAGACCAGAGAGAGAGAGAGACCAGAAAGAGAGAGACCAGAGAGAAAGAGAGAGAGAGAGAGACCAGAGAGAGAGACCAGAGAGAGGGAGAGAGAGAGAGAGACCAGAGAGAGAGACCAGAGAGAGAGAGAGACCAGAGAGAGAGAGACCAGAGAGAGAGAGAGACCAGAGAGAGAGCGAGACCAGAAAGAGAGAGAGACCAGAGAGAGAGAGAGAGACCAGAGAGAGAGAGACCAGAGAGAGGGAGAGAGAGAGAGAGAGACCAGAGAGAGAGAGAGAGACCAGAGAGAGAGACCAGAGAGAGAGAGACCAGAGAGAGAGAGACCAGAGAGAGACCAGAGAGAGAGAGAGACCAGAGAGAGAGAGAGACCAGAGAGAGAGCGAGACCAGAGAGAGAGAGAGAGACCAGAGAGGGAGAGAGAGAGACAGAGAGAGAGAGGAGAGAGGGAGAGAGAGAGAGCAGAAGGCCAGAGTATCTCTGGTATCTACAGGCTGTTTATTATCTAAATGTAAGGGTTCAGTCACAGCGGTAGTGGTTGCTGGCTGAGAGTACTTAGCACCTCTGAACCTAATTAGCGCACTAAAGTGCACACCGATTTTACTTGTAGAATCTTGTGACAAATGTCAGCAGTCCAGACGTCTACAGCTGGTGGTCCCTAGAACGCTACATTCGTGTGCCATTCGGGGAATGTGTGCGAGCCTTAACTACATGCAGTACTCTCCATAGGGAAACAGTTATTGTGTATTATCTAAGTGCAAGTAAGTATATGCAGCTGTACACACTGCAGTTGACATGTGTTTATAGGCAGAACTTACTTAGGATGTTCCGATCATACTTGAGATTGATGTGCTCTTCTTGAGTGTATAGTTGAAGCATTTTTTTAAAAGATTTTGTTAGGCTACGGGTATCGTAACCATCGCAGCATTTCTACCATGGCATATAGCTTGGAATGGAAATGTCTCCTTCATCCATTCTAAATCTAGAATGCCAAGGAATGAACCGGACAGGACACCCACTATGACAGCTCTGTGCACTTTGACCCTCAGCTCTAATGCTCATCACTGACCCATAACAGTGTGATTAGCAGGGCAAAATAACTACACACACATTCCCCAACTGGTGGTAATCGATACTGTGATGTTACATCTCTCTGGATCACAGATTGGGAAATATTGCCGGTCACTGTTGGTGCTGTTTTGTAAATAACTCCAGAATTTAATTGACTACTTTTGTGTTTAAAAACAATACAGAGGCACGGCTATAGACAACAAGCACTGCAGGACATCACATGCAAGGGGCCAATATAGCTGAAGTTCAGTGGAGGCTGCTGAGGAGAGGACAGCTCATAATAATGGCTGGAATGGCGTCAATGGAATGGTATCAAACATATGTGGTTGATAGCATTCCATTGACTCCATTCCAGCCATTACTATGAGCTGTTCTCCCCTCAGCAGCCTCCACTGCACAAGTATTTTTGTATTTTGGCACTGCTCAATTCATTAAAGGGGGACAGATCCCTCAGTTTAGATCACGGAGCTGCCCAGTCACATCTGTGATGTTGTAAACATGTACACCATGTCAAATAAGACACAAATGGAGCATAATGAGACTTACACCGGTACAAAACAGGTTTATATGGGAATGAGAACCAGATCAGACCTGCCCTCTTGTTCTCTCTCTCTTCCCCTCTCCATTAAAACATTTTTTAAAAATCTCTTTCATTTCTCTCTCTCTCTCTCTCTCTCTTCTCTCTCCTCCCCCTCTCTGAGAGTCAGATGCCTTTCAGTATGGCAGACCTGGCTGTGGAGAGTTCAGCCAAGTAAGAGCTGTCTGTCCTGGAGAAGAGAAGAGGAGAGGAGAGGAGAGGAGAGGAGAGGAGAGGAGAGGAGAGGAGAGGAGAGGAGAGGAGAGGAGAGGAGAGGAGAGGAGAGGAGAGGAGAGGAGAGGAGAGGAGAGGAGAGGAGAGGAGAGGAGAGGAGAGGAGAGGGAAGAAGGGGAATGGATGGTGGCAGATGCCTGAGCGATCCGTCAGATGATACACAACAGATGGCTCAATATTCTGTCGTTTGTTTTAAAGAACCACACCGACCGACTACGACGGGGGCAGGCCAGGGGGGGCAAGGCAGCTCAATGGATTAGGACTCGCACACACACACAACACAACACACACACAACACACACACACAAAACGCTCTTTGTAGGATGAGAAAAACCTAGGATTCCTTATGTCCTTGTTCTGATTAAGCTACTGTGCCAATGGGACCGTCTCTTTATAGATATTACACATTAAAGACATGCTCAGGAACTTTGGCGACTACTAAGTCTTTTAAATCTCCCGCTTTGGGCTGGATGTGTAAATGAGTACGGTTACATGCACACAATAATGCGATTATTGTGGATAGTTTCATTAAACCGTTTACATGCTTTGCAAGAATAATGATTTCCCTAATAATCCTGTTTACATGGACACAGCTGAAATCAGGCTACCTGATGGCACTCAGATGAATGCGGAAAATCAATCAAAATAAACATACTACCACAGCAATCATGCTATTTTTGGGAAGCATATTTGATTCTGAGTTCGGACATATACATTTTGTATGTGAAAACGACTTCTAAGACGCATACATTCAGTTGTTCCAAACTCACTTCACTCATTCTAAGTAGCTCAGCGCTCAGTAGTTCAGTATCTCAGTAGCTCAGCGCTCAGTAGTTCAGTATCTCAGTAGCTCAGCACTCAGGAGTTCAGTATCTCAGTAGCTCAGCGCTCAGTTGTTCAGTATCTCAGTAGATCAGTATCTCAGTAGCTCAGTAGCTCAGTAGCTCAGCGCTCAGTATCTCAGTATCTCAGTAGATCAGTGCTCAGTAGTTCAGTATCTCAGTAGTTCAGTGCTCAGTAGTTCTGTATCTCAGTAGTTCAGTATCTCAGTAGCTCAGCGCTCAGTAGTTCTGTATCTCAGTAGTTCAGTATCTCAGTAGCTCAGCGCTCAGTAGTTCAGTATCTCAGTATCTCAGTATCTCAGTAGTTCAGTATCTCAGTAGCTCAGCGCTCAGTAGTTCAGTATCTCAGTAGCTCAGCGCTCAGTAGTTCAGTATCTCAGTAGCTCAGCGCTCAGTAGTTCAGTATCTCAGTAGCTCAGCGCTCAGTAGTTCAGTATCTCAGTAGCTCAGCGCTCAGTAGTTCAGTATCTCAGTAGTTCAGTAGTTCAGTATCTCAGTAGCTCACCGCTCAGTAGATCAGTATCTCAGTAGTTCAGTAGCTCAGCGGTCAGTAGCTCAGTATCTCAGTATCTCAGTAGATCAGTAGATCAGTATCTCAGTAGATCAGTATCTCAGTAGCTCAGCGCTCAGTAGATCAGTATCTCAGTAGCTCAGTAGATCAGCGCTCAGTAGTTCAGTATCTCAGTAGCTCAGCACTCAGTAGTTCAGTATCTCAGTAGTTCAGTATCTCAGTAGCTCAGCGCTCAGTAGTTCAGTATCTCAGTAGCTCAGCGCTCAGTAGTTCAGTATCTCAGTAGCTCAGCGCTCAGTAGCTCAGTATCTCAGTAGCTCAGCGCTCAGTAGTTCAGTATCTCAGTAGATCAGTGCTCAGTATCTCAGCGCTCAGTAGCTCATCGCTCAGTAGTTCAGTATCTCAGTAGTTCAGTAGCTCAGTAGCTCAGCGCTCAGTAGCTCAGCACTCAGTAGATCAGCGCTTAGTAGTTCAGTATCTCAGTAGCTCAGCGCTCAGTAGTTCAGTAGCTCAGTAGTTCAGTATCTCAGTAGCTCAGCACTCAGTAGTTCAGTAGCTCTGTAGCTCAGTAGCTCAGTAGTTCAGTAGCTCAGCGCTCAGTAGCTCAGTAGTTCAGTAGCCCACGCTCAGTAGCTCAGTAGTTCAGTAGCCCACGCTCAGTAGCTCAGTAGCTCAGTAGTTCAGTAGCCCACGCTCAGTAGCTCAGTAGCTCAGTATCTCAGTAGCTCAGCGCTCAGTAGCTCAGTAGCTCAGTATCTCAGTAGCTCAGTAGTTCAGTAGCTCAGCGATCAGTAGCTCAGTAGCTCAGTAGCCCACGCTCAGTAGCTCAGTATCTCAGTAGCTCAGCGCTCAGGAGTTCAGTATCTCAGTAGCTCAGCGCTCAGTTGTTCAGTATCTCAGTAGATCAGTATCTCAGTAGCTCAGTAGCTCAGTAGCTCAGCGCTCAGTATCTCAGTATCTCAGTAGATCAGTGCTCAGTAGTTCAGTATCTCAGTAGTTCAGTGCTCAGTAGTTCTGTATCTCAGTAGTTCAGTATCTCAGTAGCTCAGCGCTCAGTAGTTCAGGATCTCAGTATCTCAGTATCTCAGTAGTTCAGTATCTCAGTAGCTCAGCGCTCAGTAGTTCAGTATCTCAGTAGCTCAGCGCTCAGTAGTTCAGTATCTCAGTAGCTCAGCGCTCAGTAGTTCAGTATCTCAGTAGATCAGTATTTCAGTAGATCAGTATCTCAGTAGATCAGTATCTCAGTAGCTCAGCACTCAGTAGTTCAGTATCTCAGTAGATCAGCGCTCAGTAGTTCAGTATCTCAGTAGCTCAGCGCTCAGTAGTTCAGTATCTCAGTAGTTCAGTAGTTCAGTATCTCAGTAGCTCACCGCTCAGTAGATCAGTATCTCAGTAGTTCAGTAGCTCAGCGGTCAGTAGCTCAGTATCTCAGTATCTCAGTAGATCAGTAGATCAGTATCTCAGTAGATCAGTATCTCAGTAGCTCAGCGCTCAGTAGATCAGCATCTCAGTAGCTCAGTAGATCAGCGCTCAGTAGTTCAGTATCTCAGTAGCTCAGCACTCAGTAGTTCAGTATCTCAGTAGTTCAGTATCTCAGTAGCTCAGCGCTCAGTAGTTCAGTATCTCAGTAGCTCAGCGCTCAGTAGTTCAGTATCTCAGTAGCTCAGCGCTCAGTAGCTCAGTATCTCAGTAGCTCAGCGCTCAGTAGTTCAGTATCTCAGTAGATCAGTGCTCAGTATCTCAGCGCTCAGTAGCTCATCGCTCAGTAGTTCAGTATCTCAGTAGTTCAGTAGCTCAGTAGCTCAGCGCTCAGTAGCTCAGCACTCAGTAGATCAGCGCTTAGTAGTTCAGTATCTCAGTAGCTCAGCGCTCAGTAGTTCAGTAGCTCAGTAGTTCAGTATCTCAGTAGCTCAGCACTCAGTAGTTCAGTAGCTCTGTAGCTCAGTAGCTCAGTAGTTCAGTAGCTCAGCGCTCAGTAGCTCAGTAGTTCAGTAGCCCACGCTCAGTAGCTCAGTAGTTCAGTAGCCCACGCTCAGTAGCTCAGTAGCTCAGTAGTTCAGTAGCCCACGCTCAGTAGCTCAGTAGCTCAGTATCTCAGTAGCTCAGCGCTCAGTAGCTCAGTAGCTCAGTATCTCAGTAGCTCAGTAGTTCAGTAGCTCAGCGATCAGTAGCTCAGTAGCTCAGTAGCCCACGCTCAGTAGCTCAGTATCTCAGTAGCTCAGCGCTCAGGAGTTCAGTATCTCAGTAGCTCAGCGCTCAGTTGTTCAGTATCTCAGTAGATCAGTATCTCAGTAGCTCAGTAGCTCAGTAGCTCAGCGCTCAGTATCTCAGTATCTCAGTAGATCAGTGCTCAGTAGTTCAGTATCTCAGTAGTTCAGTGCTCAGTAGTTCTGTATCTCAGTAGTTCAGTATCTCAGTAGCTCAGCGCTCAGTAGTTCAGGATCTCAGTATCTCAGTATCTCAGTAGTTCAGTATCTCAGTAGCTCAGCGCTCAGTAGTTCAGTATCTCAGTAGCTCAGCGCTCAGTAGTTCAGTATCTCAGTAGCTCAGCGCTCAGTAGTTCAGTATCTCAGTAGATCAGTATTTCAGTAGATCAGTATCTCAGTAGATCAGTATCTCAGTAGCTCAGCACTCAGTAGTTCAGTATCTCAGTAGATCAGCGCTCAGTAGTTCAGTATCTCAGTAGCTCAGCGCTCAGTAGTTCAGTATCTCAGTAGTTCAGTAGTTCAGTATCTCAGTAGCTCACCGCTCAGTAGATCAGTATCTCAGTAGTTCAGTAGCTCAGCGGTCAGTAGCTCAGTATCTCAGTATCTCAGTAGATCAGTAGATCAGTATCTCAGTAGATCAGTATCTCAGTAGCTCAGCGCTCAGTAGATCAGCATCTCAGTAGCTCAGTAGATCAGCGCTCAGTAGTTCAGTATCTCAGTAGCTCAGCACTCAGTAGTTCAGTATCTCAGTAGTTCAGTATCTCAGTAGCTCAGCGCTCAGTAGTTCAGTATCTCAGTAGCTCAGCGCTCAGTAGTTCAGTATCTCAGTAGCTCAGCGCTCAGTAGCTCAGTATCTCAGTAGCTCAGCGCTCAGTAGTTCAGTATCTCAGTAGATCAGTGCTCAGTATCTCAGCGCTCAGTAGCTCATCGCTCAGTAGTTCAGTATCTCAGTAGTTCAGTAGCTCAGTAGCTCAGCGCTCAGTAGCTCAGCACTCAGTAGATCAGCGCTTAGTAGTTCAGTATCTCAGTAGCTCAGCGCTCAGTAGTTCAGTAGCTCAGTAGTTCAGTATCTCAGTAGCTCAGCACTCAGTAGTTCAGTAGCTCTGTAGCTCAGTAGCTCAGTAGTTCAGTAGCTCAGCGCTCAGTAGCTCAGTAGTTCAGTAGCCCACGCTCAGTAGCTCAGTAGTTCAGTAGCCCACGCTCAGTAGCTCAGTAGCTCAGTAGTTCAGTAGCCCACGCTCAGTAGCTCAGTAGCTCAGTATCTCAGTAGCTCAGCGCTCAGTAGCTCAGTAGCTCAGTATCTCAGTAGCTCAGTAGTTCAGTAGCTCAGCGATCAGTAGCTCAGTAGTTCAGTAGCCCACGCTCAGTAGCTCAGTATCTCAGTAGCTCAGCGCTCAGTAGCTCAGCGCTCAGGAGTTCAGTATCTCAGTAGCTCAGCGCTCAGTTGTTCAGTATCTCAGTAGATCAGTATCTCAGTAGCTCAGTAGCTCAGTAGCTCAGCGCTCAGTATCTCAGTATCTCAGTAGATCAGTGCTCAGTAGTTCAGTATCTCAGTAGTTCAGTGCTCAGTAGTTCTGTATCTCAGTAGTTCAGTATCTCAGTAGCTCAGCGCTCAGTAGTTCAGGATCTCAGTATCTCAGTATCTCAGTAGTTCAGTATCTCAGTAGCTCAGCGCTCAGTAGTTCAGTATCTCAGTAGCTCAGCGCTCAGTAGTTCAGTATCTCAGTAGATCAGTATTTCAGTAGATCAGTATCTCAGTAGATCAGTATCTCAGTAGCTCAGCACTCAGTAGTTCAGTATCTCAGTAGATCAGCGCTCAGTAGTTCAGTATCTCAGTAGCTCAGCGCTCAGTAGTTCAGTATCTCAGTAGTTCAGTAGTTCAGTATCTCAGTAGCTCACCGCTCAGTAGATCAGTATCTCAGTAGTTCAGTAGCTCAGCGGTCAGTAGCTCAGTATCTCAGTATCTCAGTAGATCAGTAGATCAGTATCTCAGTAGATCAGTATCTCAGTAGCTCAGCGCTCAGTAGATCAGCATCTCAGTAGCTCAGTAGATCAGCGCTCAGTAGTTCAGTATCTCAGTAGCTCAGCACTCAGTAGTTCAGTATCTCAGTAGTTCAGTATCTCAGTAGCTCAGCGCTCAGTAGTTCAGTATCTCAGTAGCTCAGCGCTCAGTAGTTCAGTATCTCAGTAGCTCAGCGCTCAGTAGCTCAGTATCTCAGTAGCTCAGCGCTCAGTAGTTCAGTATCTCAGTAGATCAGTGCTCAGTATCTCAGCGCTCAGTAGCTCATCGCTCAGTAGTTCAGTATCTCAGTAGTTCAGTAGCTCAGTAGCTCAGCGCTCAGTAGCTCAGCACTCAGTAGATCAGCGCTTAGTAGTTCAGTATCTCAGTAGCTCAGCGCTCAGTAGGTCAGTAGCTCAGTAGTTCAGTATCTCAGTAGCTCAGCACTCAGTAGTTCAGTAGCTCTGTAGCTCAGTAGCTCAGTAGTTCAGTAGCTCAGCGCTCAGTAGCTCAGTAGTTCAGTAGCCCACGCTCAGTAGCTCAGTAGTTCAGTAGCCCACGCTCAGTAGCTCAGTAGCTCAGTAGTTCAGTAGCCCACGCTCAGTAGCTCAGTAGCTCAGTATCTCAGTAGCTCAGCGCTCAGTAGCTCAGTAGCTCAGTATCTCAGTAGCTCAGTAGTTCAGTAGCTCAGCGATCAGTAGCTCAGTAGTTCAGTAGCCCACGCTCAGTAGCTCAGTATCTCAGTAGCTCAGCGCTCAGTAGCTCAGCGCTCAGGAGTTCAGTATCTCAGTAGCTCAGCGCTCAGTTGTTCAGTATCTCAGTAGATCAGTATCTCAGTAGCTCAGTAGCTCAGTAGCTCAGCGCTCAGTATCTCAGTATCTCAGTAGATCAGTGCTCAGTAGTTCAGTATCTCAGTAGTTCAGTGCTCAGTAGTTCTGTATCTCAGTAGTTCAGTATCTCAGTAGCTCAGCGCTCAGTAGTTCAGGATCTCAGTATCTCAGTATCTCAGTAGTTCAGTATCTCAGTAGCTCAGCGCTCAGTAGTTCAGTATCTCAGTAGCTCAGCGCTCAGTAGTTCAGTATCTCAGTAGCTCAGCGCTCAGTAGTTCAGTATCTCAGTAGATCAGTATTTCAGTAGATCAGTATCTCAGTAGATCAGTATCTCAGTAGCTCAGCACTCAGTAGTTCAGTATCTCAGTAGATCAGCGCTCAGTAGTTCAGTATCTCAGTAGCTCAGCGCTCAGTAGTTCAGTATCTCAGTAGTTCAGTAGTTCAGTATCTCAGTAGCTCACCGCTCAGTAGATCAGTATCTCAGTAGTTCAGTAGCTCAGCGGTCAGTAGCTCAGTATCTCAGTATCTCAGTAGATCAGTAGATCAGTATCTCAGTAGATCAGTATCTCAGTAGCTCAGCGCTCAGTAGATCAGCATCTCAGTAGCTCAGTAGATCAGCGCTCAGTAGTTCAGTATCTCAGTAGCTCAGCACTCAGTAGTTCAGTATCTCAGTAGTTCAGTATCTCAGTAGCTCAGCGCTCAGTAGTTCAGTATCTCAGTAGATCAGCGCTCAGTAGTTCAGTATCTCAGTAGCTCAGCGCTCAGTAGTTCAGTATCTCAGTAGTTCAGTAGTTCAGTATCTCAGTAGCTCACCGCTCAGTAGATCAGTATCTCAGTAGTTCAGTAGCTCAGCGGTCAGTAGCTCAGTATCTCAGTATCTCAGTAGATCAGTAGATCAGTATCTCAGTAGATCAGTATCTCAGTAGCTCAGCGCTCAGTAGATCAGCATCTCAGTAGCTCAGTAGATCAGCGCTCAGTAGTTCAGTATCTCAGTAGCTCAGCACTCAGTAGTTCAGTATCTCAGTAGTTCAGTATCTCAGTAGCTCAGCGCTCAGTAGTTCAGTATCTCAGTAGCTCAGCGCTCAGTAGTTCAGTATCTCAGTAGCTCAGCGCTCAGTAGCTCAGTATCTCAGTAGCTCAGCGCTCAGTAGTTCAGTATCTCAGTAGATCAGTGCTCAGTATCTCAGCGCTCAGTAGCTCATCGCTCAGTAGTTCAGTATCTCAGTAGTTCAGTAGCTCAGTAGCTCAGCGCTCAGTAGCTCAGCACTCAGTAGATCAGCGCTTAGTAGTTCAGTATCTCAGTAGCTCAGCGCTCAGTAGTTCAGTAGCTCAGTAGTTCAGTATCTCAGTAGCTCAGCACTCAGTAGTTCAGTAGCTCTGTAGCTCAGTAGCTCAGTAGTTCAGTAGCTCAGCGCTCAGTAGCTCAGTAGTTCAGTAGCCCACGCTCAGTAGCTCAGTAGTTCAGTAGCCCACGCTCAGTAGCTCAGTAGCTCAGTAGTTCAGTAGCCCACGCTCAGTAGCTCAGTAGCTCAGTATCTCAGTAGCTCAGCGCTCAGTAGCTCAGTAGCTCAGTATCTCAGTAGCTCAGTAGTTCAGTAGCTCAGCGATCAGTAGCTCAGTAGTTCAGTAGCCCACGCTCAGTAGCTCAGTATCTCAGTAGCTCAGCGCTCAGTAGCTCAGCGCTCAGGAGTTCAGTATCTCAGTAGCTCAGCGCTCAGTTGTTCAGTATCTCAGTAGATCAGTATCTCAGTAGCTCAGTAGCTCAGTAGCTCAGCGCTCAGTATCTCAGTATCTCAGTAGATCAGTGCTCAGTAGTTCAGTATCTCAGTAGTTCAGTGCTCAGTAGTTCTGTATCTCAGTAGTTCAGTATCTCAGTAGCTCAGCGCTCAGTAGTTCAGGATCTCAGTATCTCAGTAGTTCAGTATCTCAGTAGCTCAGCGCTCAGTAGTTCAGTATCTCAGTAGCTCAGCGCTCAGTAGTTCAGTATCTCAGTAGCTCAGCGCTCAGTAGTTCAGTATCTCAGTAGATCAGTATTTCAGTAGATCAGTATCTCAGTAGATCAGTATCTCAGTAGCTCAGCACTCAGTAGTTCAGTATCTCAGTAGATCAGCGCTCAGTAGTTCAGTATCTCAGTAGCTCAGCGCTCAGTAGTTCAGTATATCAGTAGTTCAGTAGTTCAGTATCTCAGTAGCTCACCGCTCAGTAGATCAGTATCTCAGTAGTTCAGTAGCTCAGCGGTCAGTAGCTCAGTATCTCAGTATCTCAGTAGATCAGTAGATCAGTATCTCAGTAGATCAGTATCTCAGTAGCTCAGCGCTCAGTAGATCAGCATCTCAGTAGCTCAGTAGATCAGCGCTCAGTAGTTCAGTATCTCAGTAGCTCAGCACTCAGTAGTTCAGTATCTCAGTAGTTCAGTATCTCAGTAGCTCAGCGCTCAGTAGTTCAGTATCTCAGTAGCTCAGCGCTCAGTAGTTCAGTATCTCAGTAGCTCAGCGCTCAGTAGCTCAGTATCTCAGTAGCTCAGCGCTCAGTAGTTCAGTATCTCAGTAGATCAGTGCTCAGTATCTCAGCGCTCAGTAGCTCATCGCTCAGTAGTTCAGTATCTCAGTAGTTCAGTAGCTCAGTAGCTCAGCGCTCAGTAGCTCAGCACTCAGTAGATCAGCGCTTAGTAGTTCAGTATCTCAGTAGCTCAGCGCTCAGTAGTTCAGTAGCTCAGTAGTTCAGTATCTCAGTAGCTCAGCACTCAGTAGTTCAGTAGCTCTGTAGCTCAGTAGCTCAGTAGTTCAGTAGCTCAGCGCTCAGTAGCTCAGTAGTTCAGTAGCCCACGCTCAGTAGCTCAGTAGTTCAGTAGCCCACGCTCAGTAGCTCAGTAGCTCAGTAGTTCAGTAGCCCACGCTCAGTAGCTCAGTAGCTCAGTATCTCAGTAGTTCAGTATCTCAGTAGCTCAGCGCTCAGTAGTTCAGTATCTCAGTAGCTCAGCGCTCAGTAGTTCAGTATCTCAGTAGCTCAGCGCTCAGTAGCTCAGTATCTCAGTAGCTCAGCGCTCAGTAGTTCAGTATCTCAGTAGATCAGTGCTCAGTATCTCAGCGCTCAGTAGCTCATCGCTCAGTAGTTCAGTATCTCAGTAGTTCAGTAGCTCAGTAGCTCAGCGCTCAGTAGCTCAGCACTCAGTAGATCAGCGCTTAGTAGTTCAGTATCTCAGTAGCTCAGCGCTCAGTAGTTCAGTAGCTCAGTAGTTCAGTATCTCAGTAGCTCAGCACTCAGTAGTTCAGTAGCTCTGTAGCTCAGTAGCTCAGTAGTTCAGTAGCTCAGCGCTCAGTAGCTCAGTAGTTCAGTAGCCCACGCTCAGTAGCTCAGTAGTTCAGTAGCCCACGCTCAGTAGCTCAGTAGCTCAGTAGTTCAGTAGCCCACGCTCAGTAGCTCAGTATCTCAGTAGCTCAGCGCTCAGTAGCTCAGTAGCTCAGTATCTCAGTAGCTCAGTAGTTCAGTAGCTCAGCGATCAGTAGCTCAGTAGTTCAGTAGCCCACGCTCAGTAGCTCAGTATCTCAGTAGCTCAGCGCTCAGTAGCTCAGCGCTCAGGAGTTCAGTATCTCAGTAGCTCAGCGCTCAGTTGTTCAGTATCTCAGTAGATCAGTATCTCAGTAGCTCAGTAGCTCAGTAGCTCAGCGCTCAGTATCTCAGTATCTCAGTAGATCAGTGCTCAGTAGTTCAGTATCTCAGTAGTTCAGTGCTCAGTAGTTCTGTATCTCAGTAGTTCAGTATCTCAGTAGCTCAGCGCTCAGTAGTTCAGGATCTCAGTATCTCAGTATCTCAGTAGTTCAGTATCTCAGTAGCTCAGCGCTCAGTAGTTCAGTATCTCAGTAGCTCAGCGCTCAGTAGTTCAGTATCTCAGTAGCTCAGCGCTCAGTAGTTCAGTATCTCAGTAGATCAGTATTTCAGTAGATCAGTATCTCAGTAGATCAGTATCTCAGTAGCTCAGCACTCAGTAGTTCAGTATCTCAGTAGATCAGCGCTCAGTAGTTCAGTATCTCAGTAGCTCAGCGCTCAGTAGTTCAGTATCTCAGTAGTTCAGTAGTTCAGTATCTCAGTAGCTCACCGCTCAGTAGATCAGTATCTCAGTAGTTCAGTAGCTCAGCGGTCAGTAGCTCAGTATCTCAGTATCTCAGTAGATCAGTAGATCAGTATCTCAGTAGATCAGTATCTCAGTAGCTCAGCGCTCAGTAGATCAGCATCTCAGTAGCTCAGTAGATCAGCGCTCAGTAGTTCAGTATCTCAGTAGCTCAGCACTCAGTAGTTCAGTATCTCAGTAGTTCAGTATCTCAGTAGCTCAGCGCTCAGTAGTTCAGTATCTCAGTAGCTCAGCGCTCAGTAGTTCAGTATCTCAGTAGCTCAGCGCTCAGTAGCTCAGTATCTCAGTAGCTCAGCGCTCAGTAGTTCAGTATCTCAGTAGATCAGTGCTCAGTATCTCAGCGCTCAGTAGCTCATCGCTCAGTAGTTCAGTATCTCAGTAGTTCAGTAGCTCAGTAGCTCAGCGCTCAGTAGCTCAGCACTCAGTAGATCAGCGCTTAGTAGTTCAGTATCTCAGTAGCTCAGCGCTCAGTAGTTCAGTAGCTCAGTAGTTCAGTATCTCAGTAGCTCAGCACTCAGTAGTTCAGTAGCTCTGTAGCTCAGTAGCTCAGTAGTTCAGTAGCTCAGCGCTCAGTAGCTCAGTAGTTCAGTAGCCCACGCTCAGTAGCTCAGTAGTTCAGTAGCCCACGCTCAGTAGCTCAGTAGCTCAGTAGTTCAGTAGCCCACGCTCAGTAGCTCAGTAGCTCAGTATCTCAGTAGCTCAGCGCTCAGTAGCTCAGTAGCTCAGTATCTCAGTAGCTCAGTAGTTCAGTAGCTCAGCGATCAGTAGCTCAGTAGTTCAGTAGCCCACGCTCAGTAGCTCAGTATCTCAGTAGCTCAGCGCTCAGTAGCTCAGCGCTCAGTAGTTCAGTATCTCAGTAGCTCAGTAGCTCTGTAGTTCAGTAGTAGGTCAGTAGTTCAGTAGCTCAGCAGCTCAACAGGTCAGTAGATCAGTAGCTCAGTAGATCAGTAGCTCAGTAGTAGCGTACTAGTTCAGTGGTTCAGTAGTTCACTAGCTCTGTAGTTCAGTGGTTCAGTAGCTCAGTAGTTCAGTAGCTCAGTAGTTCAGTGGTTCAGTAGCTCAGTAGCTCAGTAGTTCAGTAGCTCAGTAGTTCAGTGGTTCAGTAGCTCAGTAGTTCAGTAGCTCAGTAGTTCAGTAGCTCAGTAGCTCAGTAGTTCAGTTGCTCAGTAGTAGCTCAGTAGTTCAGTAGCTCAGTAGTTCAGTAGTTCAGTAGCTCAGTAGCTCAGTAGTAGGTCAGTAGTTCAGTAGCTCAGTAGCTCAGTAGCTCAGTAGCTCAGTGGTTCAGTAGTTCAGTAGCTCAGTAGTTCAGTAGCTCAGTAGCTCAGTAGTTCAGTAGCTCAGTGGTTCAGTAGTTCAGTAGCTCAGTAGTTCAGTAGCTCAGTAGTTCAGTAGTTCAGTAGCTCAGTAGTTCAGTAGCTCAGTAGCTCAGTAGTTCAGTTGCTCAGTAGTAGCTCAGTAGTTCAGTAGCTCACTAGTTCAGTAGTTCAGTAGCTCAGTAGCTCAGTAGTAGGTCAGTAGTTCAGTAGCTCAGTAGCTCAGTAGCTCAGTAGCTCAGTGGTTCAGTAGTTCAGTAGCTCAGTAGCTCAGTAGCTCAGTAGCTCAGTGGTTCAGTAGTTCAGTAGTTCAGTAGTTCAGTAGTTCAGTAGCTCAGTAGTTCAGTAGCTCAGTAGTTCAGTAGCTCAGTAGCTCAGTAGTTCAGTAGCGCAGTAGCTCAGTAGCTCAGTAGTTCAGTTGCTCAGTAGTAGCTCAGTAGTTCAGTAGCTCAGTAGCTCAGTAGTTCAGTAGCTCAGTAGCTCAGTAGCTCAGTAGTTCAGTGGTTCAGTAGTTCAGTTGCTCAGTAGTAGGTCAGTAGTTCAGTAGTTCAGTAGTAGCTCTGTGGTTCAGTAGCTCAGTTGCTCAGTAGTTCAGTAGCTCAGTTGCTCAGTAGCTCAGTAGCTCAGTAGTTTAGTTGCTCAGTAGTTCAGTAGCTCAGTTGCTCAGTAGCTCAGTAGCTCAGTAGTTTAGTTGCTCAGTAGTTCAGTAGTTCAGTAGTTCAGTAGCTCAGTTGCTTAGTGTGAATGGATTCACAGCCAAGGCCTCTATAGGCGTGTTACAGGATTAGATAAGATAAGAACCTGTTACCTATAACCCTGTGATGTCATCTGCACACAGACAGGAGCCTGCCCAACCATAACTGTCAGCAGCTGACGTGTTTACAGGGTGCCATCCACATTTGTAAGCTTGCAGGGCAGAGCCCTGCTGTGCTGCTGGCT
>NC_139993.1:61993128-62010628 GCF_964263955.1 Coregonus lavaretus | reverse complement strand
CTCTTTCTCTGTCTCCACTTGACCTTTACGACCTCTCTGTCACTCTCGTTCTCTGTCTCCACTTGACCTTTACGACCTCTCTGTCACTCTCTTTCTCTGTCTCCACTTGACCTTTACGACCTCCCTGTCACTCTCTTTCTCTGTCTCCACTTGACCTTTACGACCTCTCTGTCACTCTCTTTCTCTGTCTCCACTTGGCCTTGACTCTGTCACTCTCTTTCTCTGTCTCCACTTGGCCTTTACGACCTCTCTGTCACTCTCTTTCTCTGTCTCCACTTGGCCTTTACTCTGTCACTCTCTTTCTCTGCCTCCACTTGGCCTTTACGACCTCTGTCACTCTCTTTCTCTGTCTCCACTTGGCCTTTACGACCTCTCTGTCACTCTCTTTCTCTGTCTCCACTTGACCTTTACGACCTCCCTGTCTCTCTCTTTCTCTGTCTCCACTTGACCTTTACGACCTCTCTGTCACTCTCTTTCTCTGTCTCCACTTGACCTTTACGACCTCTCTGTCACTCTCTTTCTCTGTCTCCACTTGACCTTTACGACCTCCCTGTCACTCTCTTTCTCTGTCTCCACTTGACCTTTACGACCTCTCTGTCACTCTCTTTCTCTGTCTCCACTTGGCCTTGACTCTGTCACTCTCTTTCTCTGTCTCCACTTGGCCTTTACGACCTCTCTGTCACTCTCTTTCTCTGTCTCCACTTGGCCTTTACTCTGTCACTCTCTTTCTCTGTCTCCACTTGGCCTTTACGACCTCTCTGTCACTCTCTTTCTCTGTCTCCACTTGGCCTTTACTCTGTCACTCTCTTTCTCTGTCTCCACTTGGCCTTTACGACCTCTGTCACTCTCTTTCTCTGTCTCCACTTGGCCTTTACGACCTCTCTGTCACTCTCTTTCTCTGTCTCCACTTGGCCTTTACTCTGTCACTCTCTTTCTCTGTCTCCACTTGACCTTTACAACCTCTGCCACTCTCTTTCTCTGTCTCCACTTGGCCTTTACGACCTCTCTGTCACTCTCTTTCTCTGTCTCCACTTGACCTTTATGACCTCTGTCACTCTCTTTCTCTGTCTCCACTTGGCCTTGACTCTGTCACTCTCTTTCTCTGTCTCCACTTGGCCTTTACGACCTCTCTGTCACTCTCTTTCTCTGTCTCCACTTGGCCTTTACTCTGTCACTCTCTTTCTCTGTCTCCACTTGGCCTTTACGACCTCTCTGTCACTCTCTTTCTCTGTCTCCACTTGGCCTTTACTCTGTCACTCTCTTTCTCTGTCTCCACTTGACCTTTACGACCTCTGTCACTCTCTTTCTCTGTCTCCACTTGGCCTTTACGACCCCTCTGTCACTCTCTTTCTCTGTCTCCACTTGGCCTTACGACCTCTCTGTCACTCTCTTTCTCTGTCTCCACTTGGCCTTTACTCTGTCACTCTCTTTCTCTGTCTCCACTTGGCCTTTACGACCTCTCTGTCACTCTCTTTCTCTGTCTCCACATGATCTTTACGACCTCTCTGTCACTCTCTTTCTCTGTCTCTACTTGACCTTTACGACCTCTCTGTCACTCTCTTTCTCTGTCTCCACTTGGCCTTTACGACCTCTCTGTCACTCTCTTTCTCTGTCTCCACTTGGCCTTTACGACCCCTCTGTCACTCTCTTTCTCTGTCTCCACTTGGCCTTTACGACCTCTCTGTCACTCTCTTTCTCTGTCTCCACTTGGCCTTTACTCTGTCACTCTCTTTCTCTGCCTCCACTTGGCCTTTACGACCTCTGTCACTCTCTTTCTCTGTCTCCACTTGGCCTTTACGACCTCTGTCACTCTCTTTCTCTGTCTCCACTTGGCCTTTACGACCTCTCTGTCACTCTCTTTCTCTGTCTCCACTTGACCTTTACGACCTCTCTGTCACTCTCTTTCTCTGTCTCCACTTGGCCTTTACTCTGTCACTCTCTTTCTCTGTCTCCACTTGGCCTTTACGACCTCTGTCACTCTCTTTCTCTGTCTCCACTTGACCTTTACGACCTCTCTGTCACTCTCTTTCTCTGTCTCCACTTGACCTTTACGACCTCCCTGTCACTCTCTTTCTCTGTCTCCACTTGGCCTTTACGACCTCTCTGTCACTCTCTTTCTCTGTCTCCACTTGGCCTTTACTCTGTCACTCTCTATCTCTGTCTCCACTTGGCCTTTACGACCTCTCTGTCACTCTCTTTCTCTGTCTCCACTTGGCCTTTACTCTGTCACTCTCTTTCTCTGCCTCCACTTGGCCTTTACGACCTCTGTCACTCTCTTTCTCTGTCTCCACTTGGCCTTTACGACCCCACTGTCACTCTCTTTCTCTGTCTCCACTTGGCCTTTACGACCTCTCTGTCACTCTCTTTCTCTGTCTCCACTTGGCCTTTACTCTGTCACTCTCTATCTCTGTCTCCACTTGGCCTTTACGACCTCTCTGTCACTCTCTTTCTCTGTCTCCACTTGGCCTTTACTCTGTCACTCTCTTTCTCTGCCTCCACTTGGCCTTTACGACCTCTGTCACTCTCTTTCTCTGTCTCCACTTGGCCTTTACGACCCCACTGTCACTCTCTTTCTCTGTCTCCACTTGGCCTTTACGACCTCTCTGTCACTCTCTTTCTCTGTCTCCACTTGACCTTTACGACCTCTCTGTCACTCTCTTTCTCTGTCTCCACTTGGCCTTTACTCTGTCACTCTCTTTCTCTGTCTCCACTTGGCCTTTACGACCTCTGTCACTCTCTTTCTCTGTCTCCACTTGGCCTTTACGACCTCTCTGTCACTCTCTTTCTCTGTCTCCACTTGGCCTTTACTCTGTCACTCTCTTTCTCTGCCTCCACTTGGCCTTTACGACCTCTGTCACTCTCTTTCTCTGTCTCCACTTGGCCTTTACGACCTCTGTCACTCTCTTTCTCTGTCTCCACTTGGCCTTTACGACCTCTCTGTCACTCTCTTTCTCTGTCTCCACTTGACCTTTACGACCTCTCTGTCACTCTCTTTCTCTGTCTCCACTTGGCCTTTACTCTGTCACTCTCTTTCTCTGTCTCCACTTGGCCTTTACTCTGTCACTCTTTTTCTCTGTCTCCACTTGGCCTTTACGACCTCTGTCACTCTCTTTCTCGGTCTCCACTTGACCTTTACGACCTCTCTGTCACTCTCTTTCTCTGTCTCCACTTGACCTTTACGACCTCTCTGTCACTCTCTTTCTTTTAGATTCCCTCTCTCCATTCAGTCTTTCTACCTCTCCCAATAAGGTATGCCTGGAGCAAATAGCCAGTAGCCTGCCTTGTCTGAAATCAACGGGACAATCTATTTAGTTAATAAGAAACCAAGCACTCTCTCTCTCTCTCTTCTTCTTTCTCTCTCCCCCAATTTTCTCTCCCTCCTCCCACTGTCCATCCCTCCACCCCTCCTCCTCCTGTCCCTCTCCATCCCTCCCTCCTCCTCCTGTCCCTCTCCATCCCTCCCTCCTCCTCCTGTCCCTCTCCATCCCTCCCTCCTCCTCCTGTCCCTCTCCATCCCTCCCTCCTCCCCCTGTCCCTCTCCATCCCTCCCTCCTCCTCCTGTCCATCTCCATCCCTCCCTCCTCCTCCTGTCCCTCTCCATCCCTCCCTCCTCCTCCTGTCCCTCTCCATCCCTCCCTCCTCCTCCTGTCCCTCTCCATCCCTCCCTCCTCCTCCTGTCCCTCTCCATCCCTCCCTCCTCCTCCTGTCCCTCTCCATCCCTCCCTCCTCCTCCTGTCCCTCTCCATCCCTCCCTCCTCCTCCTGTCCCTCTCCATCCCTCCCTCCTCCTCCTGTCCCTCTCCATCCCTCCCTCCTCCTCCTGTCCCTCTCCATCCCTCCCTCCTCCTCCTGTCCCTCTCCATCCCTCCCTCCTCCTCCTGTCCCTCTCCATCCCTCCCTCCTCCCCCTGTCCCTCTCCATCCCTCCACCCCTCCATCCCTCCTCCCACTGTCCATCCCTCCACCCCTCCTCCTCCTGTCCCTCTCCACCCCTCCACCCCTCCATCCCTCCTCCCCTCTCCATCCCTCCTCCCCCTGTCCCTCTCCATCCCTTTCGCCTCTCCCTGTCCCTCTCCATCCCTCCCTCCTCCCCCTGTCCCTCTCATCCCTCCTCCCCCTCCCCCTCTCCACCCCTCCATCCCTCCTCCCCTTTCCATCCCTCCTCCCCTGTCCCTCCCTCCTCCCCCTGTCCCTCTCCATCCCTCCCTCCTCCCCCTGTCCCTCTCATCCCTCCTCCCTCCTCCCCCTACCCCTCTCCACCCCTCCATCCCTCCTCCCCTTTCCATCCCTCCCTCCTCCCCCTGTCCCTCTCCATCCCTCCCTCCTCCCCCTGTCCCTCTCCACCCCTCCATCCCTCCTCTCCCTGTCCCTCTCCATCCCTCCCTCCTCCCCCTGTCCCTCTCCATCCCTCCCTCCTCCCCCTGTCCCTCTCCACCCCTCCATCCCTCCTCCCCTGTCCCTCCCTCCTCCCCCTGTCCCTCTCCACCCCTCCATCCCTCCTCCCCTGTCCCTCCCTCCTCCCCCTGTCCCTCTCCATCCATCCCTCCTCCCCCTGTCCCTCTCCATCCCTTCCTCCTCCCACTGTCCCTCTCCATCCCTCCTCCCCTCTCCATCCCTCCTCTCCCTGTCCCTCTCCATCCCTCCTCCCCCTCCCCCTCTCCACCCCTCCACCCCTCCTCTCCCTGTCCCTCTCCATCCCTCCCTCCTCCCCCTGTCCCTCCCTCAGAAGCATCATGAGTGTGTGACCAGTTGGGAGTTCTTGGTGTCTCTGAGGTCAGGGAAGCAGGGGGACTGCCCCCCTCCCCAGCGAGCCATGGGATTCGCTGCCGCCTGCGTGGAGAGCTGCTCCGCTGACAAACACTGCTCCACCTCCAAGAAGTGCTGCTCCAATGGCTGCGGACACACCTGCCAGGCTCCAGCCAATCTCTATAAAGGTACATCCCACTATATCCACATTATTTTTAATCAATAGATAGGATGTGTGTGTGTGTGTTAAGACAGAATGTGTGTGTGTGTTAAGACAGAAGGGGTGTGTGTTAAGACAGTAGGTGTGTGTGTTAAGACAGAAGGGGTGTGTTTGTGTTTAGACAGAAGTGGTGTGTGTTTGTTAAGACAGAAGGGGTGTGTGTGTGTTAAGACAGCAGGGGTGTGTGTTAAGACAGAAGGGGTGTGTTTGTGTTTAGACAGAAGTGGTGTGTGTGTGTTAAGACAGAAGGGGTGTGTGTTAAGACAGAAGGGGTGTGTGTTTGTGTGTGTTAAGACAGAAGGGGTGTGTGTTAAGACAGCAGGTGTGTGTGTTAAGACAGAAGGGGTGTGTTTGTGTTTAGACAGAAGTGGTGTGTGTGTGTTAAGACAGAAGGGGTGTGTGTGTGTTAAGACAGCAGGGGTGTGTGTTAAGACAGAAGGGGTGTGTTTGTGTTTAGACAGAAGTGGTGTGTGTGTGTTAAGACAGAAGTGGTGTGTTTGTGTTAAGACAGAAGGGGTGTGTGTGTGTTAAGACAGAAAGGGTGTGTGTTAAGACAGAAGGGGTGTGTTTGTGTTAAGACAGAAAGGGTGTGTGTTAAGACAAGAAGGCGTGTGTGTGTGTGTTAAGACAGCAGGTGTGTGTGTTAAGACAGAAGGGGTGTGTGTTAAGACAGAAGGGGTGTGTGTTAAGACAGAAGGGGTGCGTGTGTGTTAAGACAGAAGGGCTGTGTGTTAAGACAGAAGGGGTGTGTGTTAAGACAGAAGGGTTGTGTGTGTGTTAAGACAGCAGGGGTGTGTGTTAAGACAGCAGGTGTGTGTGTTAAGACAGAAGGGGTGTGTTTGTGTTTAGACAGAAGTGGTGTGTGTGTGTTAAGACAGAAGGGGTGTGTGTGTGTTAAGACAGCAGGGGTGTGTGTTAAGACAGAAGGGGTGTGTTTGTGTTTAGACAGAAGTGGTGTGTGTGTGTTAAGACAGAAGTGGTGTGTTTGTGTTAAGACAGAAGGGGTGTGTGTGTGTTAAGACAGAAAGGGTGTGTGTTAAGACAGAAGGGGTGTGTTTGTGTTAAGACAGAAGGGGTGTGTGTTAAGACAAGAAGGTGTGTGTGTGTGTGTGTGTTAAGACAGCAGGTGTGTGTGTTAAGACAGAAGGGGTGTGTGTTAAGACAGAAGGGGTGTGTGTGTGTTAAGACAGAAGGGCTGTGTGTTAAGACAGAAGGGGTGTGTGTTAAGACAGAAGGGTTGTGTGTGTGTTAAGACAGCAGGGGTGTGTGTTAAGACAGAAGGGATGTGTGTTAAGACAGAAGGGTTGTGTGTGTGTGTTAAGACAGCAGGGGTGTGTGTTAAGACAGCAGGTGTGTGTGTTAAGACAGAAGGGGTGTGTTTGTGTTTAGACAGAAGTGGTGTGTGTGTGTTAAGACAGAAGGGGTGTGTGTGTGTTAAGACAGCAGGGGTGTGTGTTAAGACAGAAGGGGTGTGTTTGTGTTTAGACAGAAGTGGTGTGTGTGTGTTAAGACAGAAGTGGTGTGTTTGTGTTTAGACAGAAGTGGTGTGTGTGTGTTAAGACAGAATGGGTGTGTGTTAAGACAGAAGGGGTGTGTGTTTGTGTGTGTTAAGACAGAAGGGGTGTGTGTTAAGACAGCAGGTGTGTGTGTTAAGACAGAAGGGGTGTGTTTGTGTTTAGACAGAAGTGGTGTGTGTGTGTTAAGACAGAAGGGGTGTGTGTGTGTGTTAAGACAGCAGGGGTGTGTGTTAAGACAGAAGGGGTGTGTTTGTGTTTAGACAGAAGTGGTGTGTGTGTGTTAAGACAGAAGTGGTGTGTTTGTGTTAAGACAGAAGGGGTGTGTGTGTGTTAAGACAGAAAGGGTGTGTGTTAAGACAGAAGGGGTGTGTTTGTGTTAAGACAGAAAGGGTGTGTGTTAAGACAGAAGGGGTGTGTTTGTGTTAAGACAGAAGGGGTGTGTGCTAAGACAAGAAGGCGTGTGTGTGTGTGTTAAGACAGCAGGTGTGTGTGTTAAGACAGAAGGGGTGTGTGTTAAGACAGAAGGGGTGTATGTTAAGACAGAAGGGGTGTGTGTGTGTTAAGACAGAAGGGCTGTGTGTTAAGACAGAAGGGGTGTGTGTTAAGACAGAAGGGTTGTGTGTGTGTGTTAAGACAGCAGGGGTGTGTGTTAAGACAGAAGGGATGGGTGTTAAGACAGAAGGGTTGTGTGTGTGTGTTAAGACAGCAGGGGTGTGTGTTAAGACATAAGGGGTGTGTGTGTGTTAAGACAGAAGGTGTGTGTGTGTGTGTGTTAAGACAGAAGGGGGGTGTGTGTGTGTTAAGACAGAAGGGGTGTGTGTTAAGACAGAAGGGGTGTGTGTTAAGACAAAGGGGGGGTGTTAAGACAGAAGGGGTGTGTGTGTGTTAAGACAGCAGGTGTGTGTGTGTGTTAAGACAGAAGGGGTGTGTGTTAAGACAGAAGGGGTGTGTGTTAAGACAGAAGGGGTGTGTTCCTCATGGTCTCCCTACCTGTCCCATGCAGGCGTACCTCTGAAGCCCAGGAAGGACATGTCGTTCCTGGAGGACCAGCAGGGTCAACTGGAGGTCAGCTGGATGTCAAAATTCAATGTGACCATCGAACCAGTCCTCCACATCCTGCAGCGCAGGTGGAACCACGGAATACACCCCAGCGAGGACGACGCCTCGCCCTGGCACACCGTCGTCATGGTAACAACCCCAACCTCCGACCCCAACAAAGTGCATGAAGTGAAACCCAAACTGGGTCTTCCAAAGATATTCAGACACTTTTGGAACGGTTTGTGTCTATGTATTACTGAAAACCAACTAATTTCAGCACTAAAGCCTTCATCAAGGTGCTAGACTGTCTAGCAGTTGAAACTGCTCTCTCACCACCCATGCCAGTCTATGGTGCTGCCAGCCTAAACTAGCATGTGTGTGTTTGTACGCCCACGTGTGTGTGTGCGTGTGTGTGTTTCTGTCTGTGTCTACAGTGTGTGTGTGTGTAGGCTGAGGTTAGATAAATAACCCAAGCTTTAGGAGGGACCACAGCCAGTCATGGTTTTTGCACGGTTGAGCCCTGTCTGACTAAAGGTCCTCATTATGGTATTAGATGGCTGTGTGGAGGCAGACTCCCATCAGCCTCAGTTACATCATGAGGCCTGGAAAACATGGAGGAACTTTACAAGGGAGATACTGCTGCATTGGAGGCATTCAACACACACAGTGTAGTTCAGAATAAGGAAAGCTGTCAGTGTCCATGCACTGAAAATAATTATCTCTGTACTCCAAACTCCATCAAATAGCATATTTATTTGACAAGTGATTCAACACACTCATGCTCATACAGACACTGCATGGAAGAGAGCTGTACTGGAGTCAGTGGAAGAGAGCAGTACTGGAGTCAGTGGAAGAGAGCAGTACCTGAGTCAGTGGAAGAGAGCTGTACTGGAGTCAGTGGAAGAGAGCTGTACTGAAGTCAGTGGAAGAGAGCTGTACTGGAGTCAGTGGAAGAGAGCTGTACTGGAGTCAGTGGAAGAGAGCAGTACCTGAGTCAGTGGAAGAGAGCTGTACTGGAGTCAGTGGAAGAGAGCTGTACTGAAGTCAGTGGAAGAGAGCTGTACTGGAGTCAGTGGAAGAGAGCTGTACTGGAGTCAGTGGAAGAGAGCTGTACTGGAGTCAATGGAAGAGAGCTGTACTGGAGTCAGTGGAAGAGAGCAGTACCTGAATCAGTGGAAGAGAGCTGTACTGGAGTCAGTGGAAGAGAGCTGTACTGAAGTCAGTGGAAGAGAGCTGTACTGGAGTCAGTGGAAGAGAGCTGTACTGGAGTCAGTGGAAGAGTGCTGTACAGGAGTCAGTGGAAGAGAGCTGTACTGGAGTCAGTGGAAGAGAGCCGTACTGGAGTCAGTGGAAGAGAGCAGTACTGGAGTCAGTGGAAGAGAGCAGTACAGAAGTCAGTGGAAGAGAGCTGTACTGGAGTCAGTGGAAGAGAGCTGTACTGGAGTCAGTGGAAGAGTGCTGTACAGGAGTCAGTGGAAGAGAGCTGTACTGGAGTCAGTGGAAGAGAGCCGTACTGGAGTCAGTGGAAGAGAGCAGTACTGGAGTCAGTGGAAGAGAGCAGTACTGGAGTCAGTGGAAGAGAGCTGTACTGGAGTCAGTGGAAGAGAGCTGTACTGGAGTCAGTGGAAGAGAGCTGTATTGGAGTCAGTGGAAGAGAGCAGTACTGGAGTCAGTGGAAGAGAGCAGCACTGGAGTCAGTGGAAGAGAGCTGTACTGGAATCAGTGGAAGAGAGCAGTACTGGAGTCAGTGGGAGAGAGGTGTACTGGAGTCAGTGGAAGAGAGCTGTACTAGAGTCAGTGGAAGAGAGCTGTACTGGAGTCAGTGGAAGAGAGCAGTACTGGAGTCAGTGGAAGAGAGCAGTACTGGAGTCAGTGGAAGAGAGCAGTACTGGAGTCAGTGGAAGAGAGCAGTACTGGAGTCAGTGGAAGAGAGCTGTACTGGAGTCAGTGGAAGAGAGCTGTACTGGAGTCAGTGGAAGAGAGCAGTACTGGAGTCAGTGGAAGAGAGCAGTACTGGAGTCAGTGGAAGAGAGCTGTACTGGAGTCAGTGGAAGAGAGCTGTACTGGAGTCAGTGGAAGAGAGCCGTACTGGAGTCAGTGGAAGAGAGCTGTATTGGAGTCAGTGGAAGAGAGCTGTACTGGAGTCAGTGGAAGAGAGCAGTACTGGAGTCAGTGGAAGAGAGCAGTACTGGAGTCAGTGGAAGAGAGCAGTACTGGAGTCAGTGGAAGAGTGCTGTACTGGAGTCAGTGGAAGAGAGCTGTACTGGAGTCAGTGGAAGTAGGCAGTAGGCCTACTCTATGCTCTGCTCTGTAAAAGGATACTAACTGAAACGCCAAACAGTAAAGCACAGGGAGAGATTCTATGACCATGTTACTCTGCAGTAATATTACTGGCTCTATTGTATAGAATTGAACTCTATTTCAACGCCACTCTGGTATAGGAAGGCTCTTCATTGCTTCGCTTTACAGCCTGACAGATCTGGAAAAAATCTCCTCCTCCATCTTTCCCATCCACCCCTCCCCTCTATCCTTCCATCCCTCCTTCCTTCCCCTCCATCCCTCCATCCCTCCATCCATCCCTCCTTCCTTCCCCTCCATCCCTCTCCTCCATCCCTCCCCTCCATCCCTCCTCTCTATCCCTCCCTCCATCCCTCCATCCATCCCTCCTTCCTTCCCCTCCATCCCTCCCCTCCATCCCTCCCTCCATCCCTCCATCCCTCTCCTCCATCCCTCCCTCCATCCCTCCATCCATCCCTCCTTCCTTCCCCTCCATCCCTCTCCTCCATCCCTCCCTCCATCCCTCCATCCATCCCTCCTTCCTTCCCCTCCATCCCTCTCCTCCATCCCTCTCCTCCATCCCTCCCCTCCATCCCTCCCCTCCATCCCTCCCCTCCATCCCTCCTCTCTATCCCTCCCTCCCCTCCATCCTTACCTCTCCTCTATCCCTCCCCTCCATCCATCCCTCCTTCCCTCCATCCATCCCCAGATTCAGTGCAGTTAAGTTCCAGGCCTCAGCCCCTTTCCCATACCCAGGCCTCGGGTCTGTCCATGGATCCCCACAGGGAGGCCCACAGGGAGGCCCACAGGGAGGCCCACATGGATCCCCACAGGGAGGCCCACAGCTCTAACACACAGCCAAACCAGCACTAATGACACATCACACTAATGTGATGAAGAATCAAGATGAACTCAACAATTCAATAATGATTCAGTGAATCACTCAGAGAAAATAACCGCTATAAGCCATGAATATGTTGTGTGTCACCAGCACCACTTGAAGAATTGAACAGTCTGGATCTCATCCATTGACTGATGGGAGGGGAAAGCCTATTTGTCAAGTAACTCAGTTACAGTCCAGGTCTAGCTGCAGGCAGAATGCCTGTCAACACTGCAGTCCTACAGAGATATCTCCCTCTCTTCATGGTCTAATGGGTTCTTATCTGATGTTGATGGAGATCTAACCTGGCATCCAGGGGCCTGTTCCAATACTTTATAAATGCATCATTCCTTCCCTGCTTTCACCTTTTCAATTGTGTTGGATCAGTGATAGGCTTACTCCCAGGAAGGGAGTAAGGAAGGATGCATTTTAAATGTTTGAACTTGAACAGGATCTATATGGAATGATATTATCTGACCCCTGACCTCTAACCCCCCTGTAGACGATGGAGGACCGAGCGGTGCTGAAGGACATCCGTCCCCACAGGTGGTACCAGTTTAGGGTGAGCGCCGTCAACAGCCAGGGCACCCGTGGCTTCACCACCCCCAGCAAACACTTCTTCTCAACCAGAGGTAAGAGCACTACCCACCAGCCAAGGACACTGTCGGCTCTCTCTCTCTCTCTCTCTCTCTCTCTCTCTCTCTCTCTCTCTCTCTCTCTCTCTCTCTCTCTCTGTCTCTGTCTCTCTGTCTCTCTGTCTCTCTGTCTCTCTGTCTCTCTGTCTCTCTGTCTCTCTGTCTCTCTGTCTCTCTGTCTCTCTGTCTCTCTGTCTCTGTCTCTCTGTCTCTCTCTCTCTCTCTCTCTCTCTCTCTCTCTCTCTCTCTCTCTCTCTCTCTCTCTCTCTCTCTCTCAGGTTACCAGATAGGAGCTGTTACTGGGGTTATACAGCCTCCCAAGGTACCTTTCATCTGCTGGGCTTCCTGCACTGTGACCTCTGACCCCCTGGCATTCTTCCTGGCCCTGCTTTAATCAACATTTGATGAATATGGCTAACTGGGAGAATATATGGTGACACACAATACAGACAGGAGAAATAAGGAGGGCTCTGTCCCTGCTGAGAGGGTCTGTGTGTGTGTATATCTTTCAGAAAGACCCCCTGTGTACAGCAGTCAGGAACCGTCTCTGTGACTGACAGGGAAGTATAGATCTATGGGGAAACACAGTGTATTGTAATCTGAAAACACAATTATTTCACAATACCAGAGGAGCCTACTTATGAGGAGGGTAGAAAATAATGTATCTCTGTGTTTGGAGTTTGGATACTCAATACTTTAGTGACAATATAGCTCCCTCCATTCCTCAGTATGAGGTAGATTGGAGAAACACTCCAATAACAGCAGTGAAGACTTATTGGCCTTAAACCTAACATTACCCGGCCCTACTACACAGCAAGCTGCTGAGTGATGGACACGTCCGAATAGCACTAAGCCCACCAGCCAAGGACACTGTCGGCCAGCCCAGCCAAGGACACTGTCGGCCAGCCCGGCCAAGGACACTGTCGGCCCACCAGCCAAGGACACTGTCGGCCCACCAGCCAAGGACACTGTCGGCCCACCAGCCAAGGACACTGCTGGCCCACCAGCCAAGGACACTGTCGGCCCACCAACCAAGGACACTGTCGGCCCACCAACCAAGGACACTGTCGGCCCACCAGCCAAGGACACTGCCGGCCCACCAGCCAAGGACACTGCCGGCCCACCAGCCAAGGACACTGCCGGCCCACCAGCCAAGGACACTGTCGGCCCACCAGCCAAGGACACTGTCGGCCCACCAGCCAAGGACACTGCCGGCCCACCAGCCAAGGACACTGCCGGCCCACCAGCCAAGGACACTGTCGGCCAGCCCAGCCAAGGACACTGTCGGCCAGCCCAGCCAAGGACACTGTCGGCCAGCCCAGCCAAGGACACTGTCGGCCAGCCCAGCCAAGCACACTGTCGGCCAGCCCAGCCAAGGACACTGTCGGCCCACCAACCAAGGACACTGTCGGCCCACCAGCCAAGGACACTGCCGGCCCACCAGCCAAGGACACTGCCGGCCCACCAGCCAAGGACACTGCCGGCCCACCAGCCAAGGACACTGCCGGCCCACCAGCCAAGGACACTGCCGGCCCACCAGCCAAGGACACTGCCGGCCCACCAGCCAAGGACACTGTCGGCCCACCAACCAAGGACACTGTCGGCCAGCCCGGCCAAGGACACTGTCGGCCAGCCCGGCCAAGCACACTGTCGGCCAGCCCGGCCAAGCACACTGTCGGCCAGCCCGGCCAAGGACACTGTCGGCCAGCCCGGCCAAGGACACTGTCGGCCAGCCCGGCCAAGGACACTGTCGGCCAGCCCGGCCAAGGACACTGTCGGCCAGCCCGGCCAAGGACACTGTCGGCCAGCCCTGCCAAGCACACTGCCGGCCAGCCTAGCCCAGATAGCGTATTTTTCTTTTCGCCTCATGAACTCACACCAAACACGGGTAATTACTCACATAAAGGACTTTGAATGGAGCCATTACTGGCATTGGATTCCCATTACCTCAGTCTGCTAACCATTATATTTTGGGGCTCCTTCAGAGGGAGAGTGGGCGTGGATATAACACATGCCAATCAGCACACACACATACATACGTGCACACCCACATACACATTACACACACGCATGCAGACACACGAGTGTACACGCACGCATGCACGCAACTTCACACACACACACACACACACACACACACACAAACACACACAAACACCTCACAGCGGTCGGGCATTAGGAGCGCCCTGTCCTCCAAAACATCAAAGAGGAGATGGATTCCTCTCTGAATAAATACATTAAATAAAGTTGTTCCTGTCTGCTGACCTGGGCTGACATCTCATATTCTGTGCAGAGGACAGCCAAGAGGGACAGCCGACCTCCTCCTGGCTCTGAGACATTTGTTTACTGCAGCTGTGGAAAGGGTTTATTTCTGACAGAACAGAACATCTCTCTTTCCCTCTCTAGAACACGTAGAACATCTAACAGGCAGTGCAGGCCAGATCACACAGAGACTGAGTATTGTGGGTGTGCGTGGGTGAGTGTGTGTGTGTGTGAGTACATTGTAACAGAATAACACTGGGATAAGCACTTTTAATAAATCATGGAAATCAGTCACAGTAGAGCTGTAACACTCATACTCTGTGACAAAGAGGTTCATCTTGACAAAACTTAGTGAAGAGAACTTGGTGAACAGAAAGAGTGTTGAATGGTGGGTTGGCAGCGCACTACATTGCTGCCTGCCATAAGATGAGGGACAGTGTCTGACAGACCAACCAACCTGCACATGTCCTCTATATTGTTATTGATCAATGGTTATTTTGATCCTTGGTTATTGTTGTTACTGTTGTCCCATTGACAATATTGATTATTATTATTTTAATTATGTTAATAGTGTAAATATCCAAAGTAAGCTTTTGCAATATGGACAGTTGAAATCGGAAGTTTACATACACCTTATCCAAATGTCACGGTCGTCTATGTCGTCCATGTATGACCAAGGCGCAGCGTGTCCAAGAAACATGACTTTATTAAATAAACGTAATAGAACTACAAACAAAAGACGACTCAATGAAGTCCACGGTACACTGACCAAAAGGAACAAAAACCCACAACCCTCATGAGAACACAAACAGTTTAAATATGGCTCCCAATCAGAGATAACGAGCCGACAGCTGACACTCGTTACCTCCGATTGGGAGTCACACGACACCACAAATAACTCACCCAAAACACAACCAAACGAATACACCCTATACAACAAAACCCCACAACAAAACCCCACAAAACAAATACACCCTGGCTCAAATACAAAAGTCCCGGAGCCAGAGTGTCACAGTACCCCCCCCTAAAGGTGCGCACTCCGGGCGCACCAGCATACAGTCTAGGGGAGGGTCTGGGTGGGCGTCTGTCCACGGTGGCGGTTCTGGCCCTGGTCGTGGTCCCCACCCCACCTTAGTCACCACCCGCTTCCCTAGCCTCCTCCACATGACCACCCTCCAACTTACCCCACCTGGATTTAGGGGCAGCACCGGGCTAAGGGACCGCACCTGGCTAAGGGGCAGCACCGGACTAAGAGGCAGCACCAGGATAAGGGGCAGCACCGGACTAAGGGACAGCATCGGGCTAAGGGACAGCCCCGGACTCAATGGTGGATCCTGGCTGGCTGGCTCTGGCGGATCCTGGCTGGACGGCTCTGGCGGATCCTGGCTGGCTGACGGATCTGGCTGCTCATGGCTGGCTGACGGATCTGGCTGCTCATGGCTGGCTGACGGATCTGGCTGCTCATGGCTGGCTGACGGATCTGGCTGCTCATGGCTGGCTGACGGATCTGGCTGCTCATGGCTGGCTGACGGATCTGGCTGCTCATGGCTGGCTGACGGATCTGGCTGCTCATGGCTGGCGGAAGGCTCTGGCTGATCCTGTCTGGCGGAAGGCTCTGGCTGATCCTGTCTGGCGGAAGGCTCTGGCTGATCCTGTCTGGCGGAAGGCTCTAGCGGCTCCGGTCTGGCGGACGGCTCTGAAGGCTCATGGCAGACGGGCGGCTTAGCAGGCTCAGTACAGATGGCCAGTTCAAGCGCCTTAGGGCAGACGGGCAGTTCAGACCCCGTTGGGCAGACGGCAGACTCTGGCCGTCTGAGGCGCACCGTAGGCCTGGTGCGTGGTGCCGGAACTGGAGGTACCGGGCTGAGGACACGCATCTCAGGGCTAGTGCGGGGAGAAGCAACAGGGCATGCTGGACCCTGGGGACGCACATAAGGCCTAGTGCGGAGAGCAGGAACAGGGCATGCTGGACCCTGGGGACGCACATAAGGCCTAGTGCGGAGAGCAGCAACAGGACGCACAGGACTCGGGGGACACACAGGAGGCTTGGTGCGTGGTGTAGGCCCTGGTGGTACTGGGCTGGAGCGGGGAGGTGGCGCCGGAAATACCGGACCGTGCAGGCTTACTGGCCCCCTTGAGCACTGAGCCTGCCCAACCTTACCCGGGTTGATGCTCCCCGTCGCCCGACCAGTACGGGGAGGTGGAATAACCCGCACCGGCCTATGTGGGCGAACCGGGGACACCATACGTAAGGCTGGTGCCATGTAAGCCGGCCCGAGGAGACGCACTGGTGGCCAGATGCGTTGGGCCGGCTTCATGACATCCGGCTCAACGCTCAATCTAGCCCGGCCGATACGTGGAGCTGGAATGTACCGAACCGGGCTATGCCTGCGTACAGGAGACACCATGCGCTCTACTGCGTAACACGGTGTCTGCCCGTACTCTCGCTCTCCACGGTCAGTCCAGGGAGTAGGCGCAGGTCTCCTACCTGACTTCGCCACACTCCCTTTTAGCCCCCCCCCAAGAAATTTTTGGGTAGTACCCACGGGCTTCCAGCCTCGACTCCGTGCTGCCTCCTCATACCACCTCCTCTCGGCTTTAGCTGCCTCCAGCTCTTCACGAGGGCGGCGATATTCTCCCGGTTGTGCCCAAGGACCCTTTCCATCCAGTATCTCCTCCCATGTCCATGAATCCTTTATAGGTGGATACTGTTGCCGCTTGACACGCTGCTTGGTCCTGTTAAGGTGGGTTTTTCTGTCACGGTCGTCTATGTCGTCCAAGTATGACCAAGGCGCAGCGTGTCCAAGAAACATGACTTTATTAAATAAACGTAATAGAACTACAAACAAAAGACGACTCAATGAAGTCCACGGTACACTGACCAAAAGGAACAAAAACCCACAACCCTCATGAGAACACAAACAGTTTAAATATGGCTCCCAATCAGAGATAACGAGCCGACAGCTGACACTCGTTACCTCCGATTGGGAGTCACACGACACCACAAATAACTCACCCAAAACACAACCAAACGAATACACCCTATACAACAAAACCCCACAACAAAACCCCACAAAACAAATACACCCTGGCTCAAATACAAAAGTCCCGGAGCCAGAGTGTCACACAAATACATTTAAACTCAGTTTTTCACAATTCCTGACATTTAATCCTAGTAAATATTCCCTGTCTTAGGTCAGTTAGGATCACCACTTTATTTTAAGAATTTGAAATGTCAGAAGAATAGTAGAGAGAATGATTTATTTCAGCTTTTATTTCTTTCATCACATTCCCAGTGGGTCAGAAGTTTACATACACTCAATTAGTATTTGGTAGCATTGCCTTTACATTTTTTTACTTGGGTCAATCGTTTCGGGTAGCCTTCCACAAGCTTCCCACAATAAGTTGGGTGAATTTTGGCCCATTCCTCCTGACAGAGCTGGTGTAACTGAGTCAGGTTTGTAGGCCTCCTTGCTCGCACACACTTTTTCAGTTCTGCCCACACATTTTCTATAGGATTGAGGTCAAGGCTTTGTGATGGCCACTCCAATACCTTGACTTTGTTGTCCTTAAGCCATTTTGCCACAACTTTGGAAGTATGCTTGGGGTCATTGTCCATTTGGAAGACCCATTTGCGACCAAGCTTTAACTTCCTGACTGATGTCTTGAGATGTTGCTTCAATATATCCACATAATTTTCCTTCCTCATGATGCCATCTATTTTGTGAAGTACACCAGTCCCTCCTGCAGCAAAGCACCCCCACAGCATGATGCTGCCACCCCCGTGCTTCACGGTTGGGATGGTGTTCTTCGGCTTGCAAGCCACCCCCTTTTTCCTCCAAACATAACGATGGTCATTATGGCCAAACAGTTATATTTTTGTTTCATCAGACCAGATTTGTCCCCATGTGCAGTTTGCAAACCGTA
>NC_139993.1:61970628-61988128 GCF_964263955.1 Coregonus lavaretus | reverse complement strand
TGGTCGAATTGCTGCAAAGAAACCACTACTAAAGGACACCAATAAGAAGAAGAGACTTGCTTGGGCCAAGAAACACGAGCAATGGCCATTAGACCGGTGGAAATGTGTCCTTTGGTCTGGAGTCCAAATTGGAGATTTTTGGTTCCAACCGCAGTTTCGCGTGTGGGTGAACGGATGATCTCCGCATGTGTATTTCTCACCGTAAAGCATGGAGGAGGAGGTGTTATGGTGTGGGGATTCAAGGCACACTTAACCAGCATGACTACCACAGCATTCTGCAGCGATACGCCATCCCATCTGGTTTGGGCTTAGTGGGACTATGTTTTGTTTTTCAACAGGACAATGACCCAACACACCTCCAGGCTGTGTTAGGGCTATTTTACCAAGACGGAGAGTGATAGAGTGCTGCATCAGATGACCTGGCCTCCACAATCCCCCGACCTCAACCCAATTGAGATGGTTTGGGTTGAGTCGGACCGCAGAGTGAAGGAAAAGCAGTGTGCAAAGCTGTCATCAAGGCAAAGGGTGGCTATTAGAAGAATCTCAAAGATAAAATATATTTTGATTTGTTTAACACTTTTTTGTTTACTACATGATTCCAATGTAGATGTTACGATCGTCGTAAGAACCGGACCAAGGCGCAGCGTGATAGGCGTACATCTTTTAATGAGTACTTAATACAATCAACAAAACAACAAAACGATACGTGAAGTCTAAAGGTTCACAAACACAAACCTATAAAGAACAAGATCCCACAAATAACTGTGCAAAACAGGCTGCCTAAGTATGGTTCCCAATCAGAGACAACGAGCAACAGCTGCCTCTGATCGGGAACCACCCTGGCCAACATAGATCTAAACGATCTAGAATAAACACATAGAAACTACAACATAGAAACTAACACCCTGGCTCAACATAAAATAGTCCCCAGAGCCAGGGCGTGACAGTAGAAAATAGTAAAGATAAAGAAAAACCCTTGAATGAGTAGGTGTGTCTAAACCTTTGACTGGTAGTGTAGATTCAGCTCGTATATTATACACCGTCACACTGTGAATGGACTGTACGTGTTTAGTGTGGAACATTGCAGAGATTTTTTTGAGCAATTTCAGGGGCACCTTTTTGTGAGTGGAATAAGTGAATGTTTGACTAGATGATGATGTATAGTATATGTCCAACGTTCAAGCTGACCAAGAACCATGTCGGTCGAAGCGCTGTCACTGCTTCACTGCTTCAATAAAATATTTAACATTTCTGGGGCAGCAGAGAATTTATTTTCATTGGCATCTTTTATTTGTAGAAGTACAGTAATCACTATCTTTTCACAATATACTAACCTCTCTTTCAACTCTTCTGTTGTGATACCCCATTAGCTCAGTAACCTCTCCTTCACCTTTTCTGTCGTGATACCCCATTAGTTCAATGACCTCTCCTTCACCTCTTCTGTCGTGATACCCCATTAGCTCAGTGACCTCTCTTTCACCTCTTCTGTTGTGATACCCCATTAGCTCAGTGACCTCTTCTTCACCTCTTCTGTCGTGATACCCCATTAGCTCAGTGACCTCTCCTTCACCTCTTCTGTCGTGATACCCCATTAGCTCAGTGACCTCTCCTTCACCTCTTCTGTCGTGATATTCCACTAGCTCAGTGACCTCTCCTTCATCTATTCTGTCGTGATACCCCATTAGCTATGTGACCTCTCCTTCATCTCTTCTGTCGTGATACCCCATTAGCTCAGTGACCTCTCCTTCACCTCTTCTGTCGTGATACCCCATTAGCTCAGTGACCTCGCCTTCACCTCTTCTGTCGTGATACCCCATTAGCTCAGTGACCTCTCCTTCACCTCTTCTGTCGTGATACCCCATTAGCTCAGTGACCTCTCCTTCACCTCTTCTGTCGTGATACCCCATTAGCTCAGTGACCTCTCCTTCACCTCTTCTGTCGTGATATTCCACTAGCTCAGTGACCTCTCCTTCATCTCTAATGTCGTGATACCCCATTAGCTCAGTGACCTCTCCTTCACCTCTTCTGTCGTGATACCCCATTAGCTCAGTGACCTCGCCTTCACCTCTTCTGTCGTGATACCCCATTAGCTCAGTGACCTCTCCTTCACCTCTTCTGTCGTGATACCCCATTAGCTCAGTGACCTCTCCTTCACCTCTTCTGTCGTGATACCCCATTAGCTCAGTGACCTCTCCTTCACCTCTTCTGTCGTGATATTCCACTAGCTCAGTGACCTCTCCTTCATCTCTAATGTCGTGATACCCCATTAGCTCAGTGACCTCTCCTTCACCTCTTCTGTCGCGATACCCCATTAGCTCAGTGATGTTATAGGATAACGATGAAGAGTACTAACCATCCCTCAACTCTCTTTCCCCAGACCCATTCCCCCCAGAGGCCCCCCAGAGTGTTCGTGCTGGGAACGAGACCCAGGGGAGGGACGGCAGCAGTGTAGGGGTACAGATCCTCTGGGACCCCCCCAAAGAGGGAGACCTTCCTGTTCACCACTACAAGGTCACCTGTAGCGCCCGCCACGCCCTTCGCCCCTCGGCACAGGACAGAAAGGACAACGCCCGGGTCACCCAAGGAGTAAGAGAATACACACAAACATTCTATTTTCTCTACAAACTTTAAACAAGGGAGCCCTACTAAACTATCCAAGCTCGCTCAACTCTGTAACCCTTGCCTGCAAAAACAATGCACTCAGATCTACTGTAACTGCATATGCCGATGTGTGGCTGTAGTCACCCTTCTCAGAGGGAGTGGGAGTGTGTGTGTTGTCTCCTGCTGTTTTGTGCAGACTGCAGAAGTCATGCAGGTGCTGTAGCCGTACAGAGTTACACACATGGCAGCAGCACCTGGGGTTTTAATAAAGTGCTGTCCTCTGGAGTTATTTCTCTACAAAAGCTCAGAGAACAAAAGCAGCAGCTGCGTGTTTTATGGTAACTTAACCGTTCTCCCGTTAACCAACGGCTCTCGCATGGTTCTGATTACCATATTGGATTTAACTAGTACACCCGACTTCTGGTGCGAGGCAACGCTCCATTTCACAGAATATTCTCGGATAAAGAGCTACTGTTTTACATTTACATTTACATCATTTAGCAGACGCTCTTATCCAGAGCGACTTACAAATTGGTGCATTCACCTTATAGCCAGTGGGATAACCACTTTACAATATGTTTTTTTTTTGTTGGGGGGGGGTGGGGTAAGGGGGGGTAGAAGGATTACTTTATCCTATCCCAGGTATTCCTTAAAGAGGTGGGGTTTCAAGTGTCTCCGGAAGGTGGTGAGTGACTCCGCTGTCCTGGCGTCGTGAGGGAGCTTGTTCCACCTTCATGTGGCAGGTGAACCAAAAACATGTCAACTGAATGTGGTTTAACTGCGTTATAATTAGACTCCAACGACTCTTGTCAAACAACACGGAGACTGAGATTTAGAAAACTGATTGATAATAATGTGAATGATGTGTTGACCTCAATTTAGTATTTTATTAATAATCATGAATATACACACTTCATTTAGCTACCAAACACACACACACACGCACACATGCACACACACACACACACACACACACACACACACACACACACACACACACACACACACACACACACACACACACACACACACGCGCGCACACGCACACACAAACACACACACACACACATACACACACACGCACACACACAAACATACACACACGCGCACGCACGCACACACACGCGCACGCACGCACACACACACGCGCACACATACACATGCACACGCACACACACGCACACACACAAACACACACACACAAACACACAAACACACACACACAAACAAACACACACATACACACACAAACACACGCATACACTCACATACATGTTCGCATACACTCACATACATGTTCGCATACACACATATGCATGCAGCCATAGGAACACATCACCCTCCCATCTGGATAGGAACACATCACCCTCCTATATGAATAGGAACACATCACCCTCCCATCTGGATAGGAACACATTTCATCCCTCTCATACTGTAGGCCCACTTATATGAACCAGACTGTTGATCAGGCTGTTGATCAGGCAGTTGATCAGGCTGTTGATCAGGCTGTTGATCAGACTGTTGATCATGCTGTTGATCAGACTGTTGATCAGGCTGTTGATCAGACTGTTGATCAGGCTGTTGATCAGACTGTTGATCAGACTGTTGATCAGGCTGTTGATCAGGCTGTTGATCAGACTGTTGATCAGGCTGTTGATCAGACTGTTGATCAGGCTGTTGATCAGGCTGTTGATCAGACTGTTGATCAGACTGTTGATCAGGCTGTTGATCAGACTGTTGATCAGACTGTTGATCAGGCTGTTGATCAGACTGTTGATCAGGCTGTTGATCATGCTGTTGATAGCAGTGCCAAGCAGATTCCCTCCACCCTATCTTGGCTTTCTCCTCTTGTTTTCTCCGAAGTTAAGAGTCCATTTGTCGCTGTTGCAGAGGTAGACAGCTTCTAGTAATGGCAAATCAGAACATGTCCACGGCTGCGGTATTACAGACCAACACAAATCACAATCCCCCTGCGTCTTTCCACACACCCGAGCGCACACACACAGAGACGGCTGTAGTGGAGTGTATGTTTTGGCTATACATAGGGTTCTGCTGAGGGGAGGACGGTCATAATAACGTCTGGAGTGGAACAAATGGAATGGCATCAAACACATAGAAACCATAGTAACCATGGAAACCATGGAAACCAATGTATTTGATACCATTCCACTCATGCCGCTCCAACCATTACCACGAGCCCATCCGTCCCCAATTTAGGTGCCACAAACCTCCTGTGATAGGGCTATGGAAATACTCAACCCCACTTTCACCTAACTCTTAGCGTTGCATTAGCATCTCTTGTTATCTGTCTGTCTATCATGTTTTGTCTACCTATGAACCAGGGTAAATGAGCAGTCAGGAACACTTTCAACCTTATTTTGATGTGCTGTCACTCAAACACATAATGGAAAACAGCTCACTCTCTCTGTTTGTGTGTGTGTGTGTGTGTGTGTGTGTGTGGAGATTATCAATCAGGATGATAGAGTCAGAGATCACTTCCAGCGGTCGCTCAGAGTGGTGGTATGTCTGAATGATTTTAAACTGGCCAAAACACTGCCAGTCCACAGATGATGGATATAGCTCTCTTGTTAAAAGATGCCCGTCATGAGAAGCAGAGAGTTGATCTGACCCTTTGGCCTGTAATGGGTATTCTCAGCTAACAGCCATGGTTCCATACCTGGCTAGCCTTCATCAGTCAGGCTGGGCACATAAAACACTTACTGGCAGCGTTTGGAACTGTGTCGAACGGAGCGCTATGCTTTGTTCCAATCATAGAATTAGAATGGATTCTAATGCCATGGGTTCTGGTTCTAATACTGTTAAACAACTTCCTTCCTTCTTATTCTTCATGGTATATGACCTGCCTGAATAGGGTTCCACAGCCATAAGGTTATTCATAGAAGGTTGCTACTGTAGGACATGGACCTGCGCTTTCTAAGATCAATGAAACAGTTCATGGCCTTCAGGTTGATGTAAGCTTTGTGTCAGCAGTGCAGTGGCTAGAAGTGAGTTTATGGGAGGAATTAGTTTGAAAAGATGACAGCCTTGAATGTCTGTTCATCTCACGGGACCAACACTTTACCTTTATATTTTTGTTCAGTATGTAAACGCAACATGTAAAGCGTTGGTCCCGTGTTTCATGAGCTGAAATAAAAGATCCCAGAAATGTTCCATACACACAAAAAGCTGATTTCTCTAAAATGTTGGTTTACATCCCTGTTAGTGAGCATTTCTCCTTTGCCAAGATAATCCATCCACCTGACAGGTGTGGCATATCAAGAAGCTGATTAAACAGCATGATCATTACACAGGTGCACCTTGTGCTGGGGATGTCTCAAGTTTTGAGGGAGCGTACGATTGGCATGCTGACTGCAGGAATGTCTACCAGAGCTGTTGCCAGATAATTAAATGTTCATTTCTCTACCATAAGCCACCTCCAACTGCGTTTTAGAGAATTTGGCAGTACGTCCAACCGGCCTTACAACCGCAGACCACGTGTAACCACGCCAGCCCAGGACCTCAACAGCCGGCTTCTTCACCTGTGGGATCGTCTGAGACCAGCCACCTGAACAGTTGATGAAACAGTGGGTTTGCACAACCGAAGAATTTCTGCAGAAACTGTCAGAAATCGTCTCAGGGAAGCTCATCTGCGTGCTCGTCATCCTCACCAGGGTCTTGACCTGACTGCAGTTCGGTGTCATAACCGACTTCAGTGAGCAAATGCTCACCTTTGATGGCCACTGGCACGCTGGAGAAGTATGCTCTTCATGGATGAATCCCGGTTTCAACTGTAGCGGGCAGATGGCAGACAATGTGTATGGTGTTGTGTGGGTGAGAGGTTTGCTGATGTCAACGTTGTGAACAGAGTGCCCCATGGGGGTGGTGGGGTTATGGTACAGTATGGGCAGGCATAAGCTACGGACAACGCACACAATTGCATTTTATCTATGGCAATTTGAATGCACAAATTCCTGAGGCCCATTGTCGTGCCATTCATCCGCCGCCGTCACCTCATGTTTCAGCATGATAATGCACGGCCCAATGTCGCAAGGATCTGTATACAATTCCTGGAAGCTAAAAATGTCCCAGTTCTTCCATGGCCTGCATACTCACCAGACATGTCACCCATTTAGCATGTTTGGGATGCTCTGGATCGACGTGTACGACAGCGTGTTCCAGTTCCCGCCAATATCCAGCTACGTCTCACAGCCATTGAAGAGGAGTGGGACAACATTCCACAAGGCACAATCAACAGCCTGATCAACTCTATGCGAAAGAGATGTGTCACGCTGCATGAGGCAAATGGTGGTCAGACCAGATACTGACTGGTTTTCTGATCCACGCCCCTACCTTTTTTTAAAGGTATCTGTGACCAACAGATGCATATCTGTATTCCCAGTCATGTGAAATCCATAGATTAGGGCCTAATGAATGTATTTCAATTGACTGATTTCCTTATATGAACTGTAAAATCTTTGAAATTGTTGCATGTTGCATTTAAATTTATGTTCAATGTATTTTAAAGGCTAATTATACCAAAAATGTGTATAAAACCTGTATGAACTGTATTTATAATAATTATATGACAATATTTTAAGGTGACAATTTCTGAAATATTACATGCCTTACTTTTATTTTCCTGTATAAATAAGTAAAAGCATTACCTCTGCCTCTACTGCCATTCATTCCAATTAGATTGGTTTGGATTTCTACCTGACCAAGATGGCTGCCATTATCATACCATTCTGGAACTTTGAGGGTTGATGATATAGCTCCTCTAGTAATTGAATAGGATTTCTATGGTGCTGTGACTATAATGACTATGTTGTGTCTGTGTATTATCTGTGTCTCTGTCAGGCTGTGTGTGAGATGGATCTCCAGGGTCTGCTGCCAGGTACCTCTTACCTGATCCAGGTCCAGGCCATCTCCTACTGGGGACAGAAACGCCTGAAGAGTGGCCGTGCCCAGCTCACCTTTACCACAAAAACTACAGGTAAACTACTCACCTTTACCACTCAAACTACAGGTAAACTACTCACATTTACCACTCAAACTATAGGTAAACTACTCACATTTACCACTCAAACTACAGGTAAACTACTCACCTTTACTACTCAAACTACAGGTAAACTACTCACATTTACCACTCAAACTACAGGTAAACTACTCACATTTACCACTCAAACTACAGGGAAACTACTCACATTTACCACTCAAACTACAGGGAAACTACTCACCATTACCATACAAACTACAGGTAAACTACTCACCTTTACCACTCAAACTACAGGTAAACTACTCACCTTTACCACTCAAACTACAGGTAAACTACTCACCGTTACCATACAAACTACAGGTAAACTACTCACCTTTACCACTCAAACTACAGGTAAACTACTCACCTTTACCACTCAAACTACAGGTAAACTACTCACCTTTACCACTCAAACTACAGGTAAACTACTCACCTTTACCACTCAAACTACAGGTAAACTACTCACCTTTACCACTCAAACTAAAGGTAAACTACTCACCTTTACTACTCAAACTACAGGTAAACTACTCACCTTTACCACTCAAACTACAGGTAAACTACTCACCTTTACCACTCAAACTAAAGGTAAACTACTCACCTTTACCACTCAAACTACAGGTAAACTACTCACATTTACCACTCAAACTACAGGTAAACTACTCACCTTTACCATACAAACTATAGGTAAACTACTCACCTTTACCATACAAACTACAGGTAAACTACTCACCTTTACCATACAGACTACAGATCAACTACTCACCTTTACCACTCAAACTACAGGTAAACTACTCACCTTTACCATACAAATCACAGGTAAATATACCTTTACTACACAGTCGACAGGTAAATTAACATTCACTATACCAGAGAAAGGTAAGCACACATTGGATATCACAGCATAGGTAAATAAAAGAGGTTTAGCTAACCTTCACCACAGAAAATGGTTAACAGGCACAGTGAGTTGACCCTGGCTTTAAAGTCTGTATGAACTGCTGGGGTTAGAGTTGGTAGGTTCATGTAGGAGCTCTGGGTGTTGACTTCTACCCTGACCTGGCTGCCACCCCCAAACATCTTCCCGTGGCTATGCCTGACTGACTGCCTCCCTCTGGAGGCCAGGCTGAAAGACATTATCCTGACCTGGCTGCCTCCCTCTGGAGGCCAAGCTGAAAGACATTATCCTGACCTGGCTGCCTCCCTCTGGGGGCCAGGCAGAAAGACATTCCCCTCTCCCTCAGAAGCCAGGGCCTGGCTTGTATCAGTCCTGTTGATCAGAGCTTATCAACATCACAACGGTTGTGAGGTCATCAATAGGAGAGGGCCCTGGGGATCCCTCCCAGAGAGTACCATTTAACCTTTAGCCTGACCTTTTAGGTGGGTGCACAGACGCACAAACACACACACACACACACACACACACACACACACACACACACACCAGTATCCACCACATTCTGTGTTTTTTTTTTATGTGGTGGTTTCTGTCCTTAATTAGGTTACATAAATCCTCCCCACAATTCTGGCAAAAGCATTTTCAGACTCGCACACACACACCATGGGGGCTTTGGTTGAACACTCACAGCTTCCTGTTGACTTTGGTCAGTCCGACATGGACTCTTAATGGCAGGCTTAGTTATACTGCGAGCTCAATCAATTTTTTATAAAGTAACTAAAACATGCATGTTGTTTTCCTATGGCCCAATTATTATACATTTTCCTGTAAGTCAGCTAATTCTTATACGTCTTACATTTTTTTATTCATTTATCAGCACCTGGTGTTTCACTCATTATCAGCACCTGGTGTTTCCCTCATTATCAGCACCTGGTGTTTCCCTCATTATCAGCACCTGGTGTTTCCCTCATTATCAGCACCTGGTGTTTCCCTCATTATCAGCACCTGGTGTTTCACTCATTATCAGCACCTGGTGTTTCACTCATTATCAGCACCTGGTGTTTCACTCATTATCAGCACCTGGTGTTTCACTCATTATCAGCACCTGGTGTTTCCCTCATTATCAGCACCTGGTGTTTCCCTCATTATCAGCACCTGGTGTTTCACTCATTATCAGCACCTGGTGTTTCACTCATTATCAGCACCTGGTGTTTCACTCATTATCAGCACCTGGTGTTTCCGTCATTATCAGCACCTGGTGTTTCCCTCATTATCAGCACCTGGTGTTTCCCTCATTATCAGCACCTGGTGTTTCCCTCATTATCAGCACCTGGTGTTTCCCTCATTATCAGCACCTGGTGTTTCCCTCATTATCAGCACCTGGTGTTTCCCTCATTATCAGCACCTGGTGTTTCCCTCATTATCAGCACCTGGTGTTCCCAGTGGTGTAGCGCAGTTACTATTTTGCCATGAGGCTGAGAGAAAATGTTGCTATTTTAGAGCTCAGGGATTCTTGAAAGACGGGACAATCTCACATGCTATCACACCATGTAAAGGAACAACCTCATAATAAAAAATATATACAGTGTATATCAGAAAATGCAACTAACTGGATGTCAACTCAGTCAGACACAATAAAAGGCATTTCAATTTTTACAATTATTGTCCAACGGGGAAAGGGGATAACTAGTCAGGTGCACAACAGAATGCATTCAACCGAAATGTGTCTTCCGCATTTAACCCAACCCCTCTGAATCAGAGAGGTGCAGGGGGCTGCATTAATCAACGTCCACATTGGGTTAACTGCCTTGCTCAAGGACAATACAGCAGATTTTTCCACCTTGCCAGGTCAGGGATTCGAACCAGCAACCTTTCAGTTACTGGCCCAATGCTCTTAGCCCGCTAGGCTACTTGTGTTTAATTCTAACATTATCAGCACCTGGTGTTTCCCTCATTATCAGCACCTGGTGTTTCCCTCATTATCAGCATGGGTGGTCCTCTGTAGCTCAACTGGTAGAGCACGGCGCTTGAAACGCCAAGGTAGTGGGTTTGAGCCCCGGGACCACCCATACACAAAAATGTATGCATGCATGACTGTAAGTCGCTTTGGATAAAAGCGTCTGCTAAATGGCATATTATTATTATTATTTACTAACATTTATAGCACTATTTATAGCACTATTAAACGCTCCAGGGCTAATTTCGTTAGCATTTTGGCATGTTTTTCTAGATTTAGAACATAAAACAACATTTATAAAGCAAACATTATCGCTTAGGTCTTAAAATATTTTTGTAGAATATTGACACAAAAATATTGATGGAGTTGACAAGCCACTGACTGAGTTGACAACAGATACTCAAAACAGACATATTTTTGCCTCTAAAAATAAAAGTTCAATACAAACATTTGTAAAATATGGAAAATGTTTCATTTGAAAATCCCCAATAAAAACATTCCTGATTAATTTAGGATTTTAGACAATTCTGACAGAGTTGACCAAATCTCTGGAAACAGCTTTTAGGAATCACAGTTTTTAAATAAATATTATTTAAAGTCACATTGGGCTATTACAAGAATCTACATAAGAAAAATGTTCAGTTAATATCCATTATTGCCAGTTATTAGAATATTATAACTTTTTGGGAGAGTTTGAAATTGGGATCTTTTTCTTCGTACAAGGGCATTTCCAGGCTTGGGGGGGGGGGGGGGGGGGGGGGGGGGGGGTTGGGGGCCCCCACTCCTTGCGGGGGTGTGTGCTATGCCGGTGAGTGTTCCCCTCATTATCAGCACCTATTGTTCCCCTCATGTGGCCTTTAAAACGCAACTTGGATTGTAAAAATCTTTATGGATATGCATGCCTTATGCTTTATGCTGGCAGTAAGGCTCTTTGAATGGCAGGTCAGGCAGCAAAGATATTTATAGAAAAGCGGTTGACCTTCTGTGCTGAGGAATGGTTCTTTACTTGTACAGTAGGGGACAGGAGGAAAATACAGTGGGCCAATTGCAACCATCGAAAGCCACCAGATTATCGCCATCTGATCTCTCGTTAAACCATCAATATGCGCTAAAATCGCCCGCACAGCTGATCTCAATTGCAACCAACATTGGCCAGCGATTTGGTATTTGGTATTTTATTAGGATCCCCATTAGCTGTTGCAAAAGCAGCAACTACTCTTCCTGGGGTCCACACAAAACATGAAACATGACATAATACAGAACATTAATAGATAAGAACAGCTCAAGGACAGAACTACAATCTTTTTTTTAAAAGGCACACGTAGCCTACATATCAATACATACACACAAACTATCTAGGTCAAATAGGGAGAGGCGTTGTGCCGTGAGGTGTTGCTTTATCTGTTTTTTGAAACCAGGTTTGCTGTTTATTTGAGCAATATGAGATGGAACGGAGTTCCATGCAATAATGGCTCTATATAATACTGTACACTTTCTTGAATTTGTTCTGGATTTGGGGACTGTGAAAAGACCCCTGGTTGCATGTCTAGTGGGGTAAGTGTTTGTGTCAGAGCCGTGTGTAAGTTGACTATGCAAACAATTTGGGATTTTCAACACATTAATATTTCTTATAAAAAGAAGAAGTGATGCAGTCAGTCTCTCCTCAACTCTTAGCCAAGAGAGACTGGCATGCATAGTATTTATATTAGCCCTCTGATTACAATGAAGAGCAAGACGTGCCGCTCTGTTTTGGGCCAACTGCAGCTTAACTAGGTCTTTCCTTGCAGTGCTTGAGGTATCACTACAGACCCCCTGGTTCGATTCCAGGCTGTATCACAACCGGCCGTGATTGGGAGTCCCATAGGGCGGCACACAATTGGCCCAGAGTCGTCCGGGTTTGGCCGGTGTAGGCCGTCATTGTAAATAAGAATTTGTTCTTAACTGACTTGCCAGGTTAAATAAATGTTAAAAAATTAAAATAATAATAATAGTGGCCACCCATTCCAAAACAGACTGCAACTCTTTGTTAAGGGTTTCAGTGACTTCATTATCTGTGGTTGCTGATGTGTATATGGTTTAATCATCAGCATACATGGACACACATGCTTTGTTTAATGCCAGTGGCAGGTCATTGGTAAAAATTGAAAAGAGTAGAGGGCCTAGAGAGCTGCCCTGTGGTACACCACACTTTACATGTTTGACATTAGAGAAGCTTCCATTAAAGAAAACCCTTTGAGTTATATTAGATAGATTGCCATATTGTGGATTCAGAGCTAAGGTTGAAAAGCCATAACACATACGTTTTTTCAACAACAGGTTATGGTCAATAATATCAAAAGCTGCCCTGAAATCTAACAGTACAGCTCCCACAATCTTCTTATTATCAATTTTTTTCAACCAATCATCAGTAATTTGTGTCAGCGCAGTACATGTTGAGTGCCCTTCCCTATAAGCAGGCTGAAAGTCTGTTGTTAATTTGTTTACAGGGAAATAGCAATTGTATTTGGTCAAACACAATTTTTTCCAACAGTTTGCTAAGAGCTGGCAGCAAGCTTATAGGTCTGCTGTAGAACCAGTAAAGGCCGCTTTACCATTCTTGGGTAGCGGAATTACATTGGCTTCCCTCCAGGCCTGAAGACTGGAGGGAAGACTTTCCTCTAGGCTCAGATATGACATATTGGAGTGGCTATAGAGTCAGCTACCATCCTCAGTAGCTTTCCATCTAAGTTGTCAATGCCAGGAGGTTTGTCATCATTGATCGATAACAATCATTTTTCCACCTCTCCCACACTAACTTTACAAAATTCTAACTTGCAATGCTTTTATTTTATTATTTGTTTTTTTATGCATGAGTACGATGGCTCACTGTTCATTGTTGGCATTTCCTGCCTAAGTTTGCCCACTTTGCTAATTAAGTAATCATTAAAATAATTGGAAACATCAAATGGTTTTGTGATGAAAACGCCATCTGATTTGATGAAAGATGGAGTTGAATTTGTCATTCTGCCCTTAATTTCATTTAAAGTACTCCAACATTTTTTCCCCATCATTCTTTATATCATTGATCTTGGCTTCATAATACAGTTTCTTCTTCTTTTTGTTGAGTTTAAATAATAATAATATGCCATTTAGCAGACGCTTTTATCCAAAGCGACTTACAGTCATGTGTGCATACATTTTTACGTATGGGTGGTCCCAGGGATCGAACCCACTACCCTGGCGTTACAAGCACCATGCTCTACCAATTGAGCTACAGAGGACCATAAGTCACATAATTTCTCAATTTGCAGTAAGTCAACCAGTCAGATGTGCAGCCAGACTTATTAGCTACTCCTTTTGCCCCGTCTCTTTCTACCAGACAGTTTTTCAATTCCTCATCATGGAGCCTTAACAGTTCTAACAGTCAGTTTCTTAACAGATGCATGTTTAATTGGAAGAAGCAATTTCATAAATTCAGCAAGTGCAGCGTCTGGATGCTCCATATTAATCACATCAGACCAACAAATATTTTTTACATCATCCACATAAGTCACAGCAAAATCTTTTGTATGATCTCTTATACCCCAAGATGGCGTAGCAGTGCGGTCGTGTATTATGTTGTGTCCTCGTGTAAATAGTCAGTTTTTTAGTTTTTTTGTCTTTTTTCGTATATATTTCTCTATCTCACTTTCCATCCTTAACTAAATATACTTTCCTGCAACCCGCCTCACCCAATGTGGAACGGATTCTATTATTTCTTCATACCTTTTATCAAGAACCCACGACTGAAACTAGCCAGCTAGCCAGCTAACTAGCTACTTGCTAATAGCTATTGCTATTAGCCACCGTTAGCGGTCTTCACCACTGTCCGTGGCCTGCACTACCTACCAGCCAGCTCTAGCCTGGACAATTATCGGCCAGTCTGCACAGCGTGCTATCGACCCAGAGCATTTCGATTTTCTGCCGGAATCACTGAATCACTGGACCTTAACACAGGATCATCACAACTAGCTAGCTGCAACTGAATGGATGTTGTTGTTGGGCTAATCACCACTAATCACCACTTGTCCCAAAGCTAGCACCAGTTAGCCTTGAGCTAGCCTCGAGCCAGGCCCATCTCCCAGCTATCCACCTCTATGTCAACCGGACGGGACCTCCTAATGTCGACATGGAGCCCCGCCGATCCATCACGACTGGTCTGCCGACGTAATCGTCTGATGTAGTTTCAACAGGCTTTCCGTTGTGACGACCACGAAGATCCATCTGCTAGCACCAGCCCGCTAGCACGCGCAATCAACAGCCGTGCCTCCTGCTCACCTGTGCTGTAGCAGACTACGAACTGCTCCCGGACTTACCTATTGCTGTTCACTGGACGTTATGATCACTCAGCTACACATCTGATGCCTGCTGGACTGTTCCTTTACACGGTACCCCCCATCCTGTTTATCTGTTTAGCCTCAGCCCAAACTTTCGTCGCCATTACCAGTTGTTGTCTTAGCTCTCTCGAATAACATCTGTGATTGCTTTATGCCTCTCTCCCATGTCAATATGCCTTGCCTATTGCTGTTCCAGTTAGTTCTTATTATACAATTTCACTGTAGAACCCCAAGTCCCTCTCAAACTGCCTCAAATAGTTCCTTTGTTCCACCCCCTACACGCCGAGACAGGCTCAATCGGTGCCTCCAGTGATGCTATCTCTTTCATTGTTACCCAACGCTTAGGTTTACCTCCACTGTACTCATATCCTTCCATATCCTTGTCTGTACATAATGCCCTGAATCTTTTCTACAACGCCCTGAAATCTGCCCCGTTTATTCTCTGTACCCAACGCACTAGAAGACCAGTTCTTAAAGCCTTTAGCCGTATACTTATTATATTCCTCCTCTGTTCCTCTGGTGATGTAGAGGTTAACCCAGGCCCTGTAGCCCCCAGTATCACTCCTACTCCCCAGGCGCTATCATTTGTTGACTTCTGTAACTGTAAAAGCCTTGGTTTCTTGCATGTTAACATCAGAAGCCTCCTCCCCAAGTTTGAGTTATTCACTGCGTTAGCACACTCTGCCAACCTGATGTTCTAGCAGTGTCTGAATCCTGGCTTAGGAAGGCCACCAAAAATCCCAAACTACAACATTTTCCATCTAGATAGAACTGCCAAAGGGGGCGGAGTTGCAATCTACTGTAGAGATAGCCTGCATAGCTCTATCATACTATCCATGTCTGTGCCCAAACAGTTTGAGCTTCTACTTCTAAAAATCCACCTTTCCAGAAATAAGTCTCTCACATGTTGCCGCTTGCTACAGACCCCCCTCAGCCCCCAGTTGTGCCCTGGACACCATATGTGAATTGCTTGCCCCCCATCTATCCTCAGAGTTTGTACTGCTTGGTGACCTAACCTGGATATGTTTAACACCCCGGCCGTCCTACAATCTAAACTAGATGCCCTCAATCTCCACACAATCATCAAGGAACCTACCAGGTACAACCTAAATCCGTAAACATGGGCACCCTCATAGATATCATCCTGACTAATTTACCCTCTAAATACCCTCCGCTGTCTTCAACCAGGATCTCAGCAATCCTCACTGCCTCATTGCCTGCATCCGTAATGGGTCCGCGGTCAAACGACCACCCTCATCACTGTCAACGCTCCCTAAAACACTTCAGCGAGCAGGCCTTTCTAAATGACCTGGCCCGGGTTTCCTGGGATGGATATTGACCTCATTCCGTCAGTAGAGGATGCCTGGATTTTCTTCAAAGTGCTTTCCTCTCCATCTTAAATAAGCATGCCCCATTCAAAAAATTCAGAACTAAGAACAGATATAGCCCCTGGTTCACCCCAGACTTGACTGCCCTTGACCAGCACAAAAACATCCTGTGGCGTACTGCATTAGCATCGAACAGCCCCCGCGATATGCAGCTTTTCAGGGAGTCAAGAACCAATATACACAATCAGTTAGGAAAGCAAAGGCTAGCTTTTTCAAACAGAAATGTGCATCCTGTAGCACTAACTCCAAAAGGTTTTGGGACACTGTAAAGTCCATGGAGAATAAGAGCACTCCTCCCAGCTACCCACCTGCACTGAGGCTAGGAACACTGTCACCACCGATAAATCTACAATAATCGAGAATATCAATAAGCATTTTGCTACGGCTGGCCATGCTTTCCACCTGCGACCCCTCCCGGCCACCAGCTCTGCACCCTCCGCTGCAACCTGCCCATGCCCCCCCCCCCCCCCCCCCCCCCCCCCCCTCTTCAAAGGGGGTGACACTCTAGATCCAACTGTTACAGACCTATATCCATCCTACCCTGCCTTTCGAAAGTATTGAAGGCCAAGTTAACAAACAGATCACCGACCATTCGAATCCCACCGACCTTCTCCGCTATGCAATCTGGTTTCCGAGCTGGTCAGGGTGCACCTCAGCCACACTCAAGGTCCTAAACAATATAATACTGCGATTGATAACATACAGTACTGTGCAGCAGTCTTCATCGACCTGGCCAAGGCTTTGACTCTGTCAATCACTGCATTCTTATTGGCAGACTAAATAGCCTTGGTTTCTCAACTGACTGCCTCGCCTGGTTCACCAACTACTTTTCAGAAAGAGTTCAATGTGTCAAATCAGAGGGCCTGTTGTCTGGACCTCTGGCAGTCTCTATGGGGGTGCCACAGGGTTAAATTCTCGGCCGACTCTATTATCTGTGTATATCAATGATGTCGCTCTGCTGCCAGGGACTCTCAGATCCACCTCTACGCAGATGACACCATTTTGTATACATCTGGCCCTTCATTGGACACTGTGTTAACAACCTCCAACGAGCTTCAAGCCATACAACACTCCTTCTGTGGCCTCCAACTGCTCTTAAATGCTAGATAAAACTAAATGCATGCTCTTCAATCGACGCTGCTTGCACCGCCCGCCCGACTAGAATCTCTACTCTCGGCGGTCTGACTTAGAATATGTGGACAACTACAAATACCTAGGTGTCTGGTTAGACCCGTAAACTCTCCTTCCAGAGTCACCATTTAGCATCTCACG
>NC_139993.1:61965307-61970428 GCF_964263955.1 Coregonus lavaretus | reverse complement strand
ACTAAATAAACACAGTGAACGACAGAGGAGAGGAGAGGAGAGGAGAGGAGAGGAGAGGAGAGGAGAGGAGAGGAGAGGAGAGGAGAGGAGAGGAGAGGAGAGGAGTGGAGTGGAGTGGAGAGAGACTGTCCTTACGTCACCCAGGACAGGGAGGTGTGATCTCACCAGTAGAGACTAACCTCTTCACACTATAACCCGCTGCTGCCCCAAGAGCATATCACAGCAATACACTCACAGCAAACTAAACCTCTTTACACCACGCACTGGAACGACACCACACTCAAGTTACAGAAGGATACAATCACACGCCAGCAAAGTACTGTGGAGTTTCAAACCTGCAGAAAGTTCCAAGACAAAGTTGCTGTGTTCAGAAGTGTGTTTGGTTCCAAGACAAAGTTGCGGTGTTCAGAAGTGTGTGTGTGTGTTCAGCACTTTAAAACAATGACAGACCTACACAGTGTACACTTTTTCTCTCTGATGACAGACCTAGAAGATAGGGAGTAGGTGTGAGGAGATCCTAATCGCTCCTCTTCAACCAATCAGCTTCCAGCATCACAATCTAGATCACAGAGTGCTGAGCCACCGTGATGCCACCACAGATACACACCCAGGGAGAGAGAGAAGGGGGGAGAGAGAGGGAGAGAGAGAGAGAGAGAGAGAGAGAGAGAGAGAGAGAGGGGGAGAGTGAGAGTGAGAGTGAGTGAGTGAGAGAGAGAGAGAGAGAGAGAGAGAGAGAGAGAGAGAGAGAGAGAGAGAGAGTGTACAGAGAGTACACAGTGGCAGAATACCTGACCACTGTGACTGACCCAAACTTAAGGAAAGCTTTGACTATGTACAGACTCAGTGAGCATAGCCTTGCTATTGAGAAAGGCCGCCGTAGGCAGACCTGGCTCTCAAGAGAAGACAGGCTATGTGCACACTGCCCACAAAATGAGGTGGACACTGAGCTGCACTTCCTAACCTCCTGCCAAATGTATGACCATATTAGAGAAACATATTTCCCTCAGACTACAGCGATCCTCAAAGAATTCGAAAACATACCCAATTTTGATAAACTCCCTTATCTACTGGGTGAAAAACCACAGTGTGCCATCACAGCTGCAAGATTTGTGACCTGTTGCCACAAGAAAAGGGCAACCAGTGAAGAACAAACACCATTGTAAATACAACCCATATTTATGTTTATTTATTTTCCCATTTGTACTTTAACTATTTGCACATTGTTACAACACTGTATATATACATAATATGACATTTGAAATGTCTTTATTCTTTTGAAACTTCTGAGTGTAATGTTTACTGTTAATATTTATTGTTTATTTCACTTTTGTTTACTATCTACTTCACTTGTGTTAACACACGTTTCCCATGCCAATAAAGCCCTTAAATTGAAATTGAAATTGAATTGAGAGAGAGAGAGAGAGAAGGGGGAGAGAGCGAGCGAGAGAGAGGAGGGGGGAGAGAGAGGGAGAGGGGGAACATCCAATCAATCAGAATAATCCAAATTACAACACAGTCAAAACAAAACTACATTACTTATTGGGAAACACAAGTACAAAGCAAAATGCAGTGCTATCTGGCCCTAAATTGACAGTTCACCGTGGCTAACTATTTGACCACGGTTACTGATCAAAACCTTAGAAAAACCTTGACAAAGTATAGGCTCAGTGAGCACAGCCTTGCCATTGAGAAGGGTAGACACAGGAAAACCTGGCTCCCTGTGGAGGAAAGGCTTCTCCACAACTTTGTCCCTGACCTGTTTGGAGAGCTCTTTGTCTTCATGGTACCGCTTGCTTGGTGGTGCCCCTTGTTAGTAGTGTTGCAGACTCTGGAGCCTTTCAAAACAGGTGTATACAGTGAGGGAAAAAAATATTTGATCCCCTGCTGATTTTGTACGTTTGCCCACTGACAAAGAAATGATCAGTATATCATTTTAATGGTAGGTTTATTTGAACAGTGAGAGACAGAATAACAACAAAAGAATCCAGAAAAACACATGTCAAAAATGTTATGGGATAGGATAAAGTAATCATTCTACCCCCCCCCCCCTAAAAATAAAAAATAAAAAATTATATATTGTAAAGTGGTTATCCCACTGGCTATAGGGTGAATGCACCTATTTGTAAGTCGCTCTGGATAAGAGCGTCTGCTAAATGACGTAAATGTAAATGTAAATGTTATCAATTGATTTGTATTTTAATGAGGGAAATAAGTATTTGACCTCCTCTCAATCAGAAAGATTTCTGGCTCCCAGGTGTCTTTTATACAGGTAACGAGCTGAGATTAGGAGCACACTCTTAAAGGGAGTGCTGCTAATCTCAGCTTGTTACCTGTATAAAAGACACCTGTCCACAGAAGCAATCAATCAATCAGATTCCAAACTCTCCACCATGGCCAAGACCAAAGAGCTCTCCAAGGATGTCAGGGACAAGATTGTAGACCTACACAAGGCTGGAATGGGCTACAAGACCATCGCCAAGCAGCTTGGTGAGAAGGTGACAACAGTTGGTGCGATTATTCGCAAATGGAAAAAACACAAAATAACTGTCAATCTCCCTCGGCCTGGGGCTCCATGCAAGATCTCACCTCGTGGAGTTGCAATGATCATGAGAACGGTGAGGAATCAGCCCAGAACTACACGGGAGGATCTTGTCAATGATCTCAAGGCAGCTGGGACCATAGTCACAAAGAAAACAATTGGTAACACACTATGCCGTGAAGGACTGAAATCCTGCAGCGCCTGCAAGGTCCCCCTGCTCAAGAAAGCACATATACAGGCCCGTCTGAAGTTTGCCAATGAACATCTGAATGATTCAGAGGAGAACTGGGTGAAAGTGTTGTGGTCAGATGAGACCAAAATCGAGCTCTTTGGCATCAACTCAACTCGCCGTGTTTGGAGGAGGAGGAATGCTGCCTATGACCCCAAGAACACCATCCCCACCGTCAAACATGGAGGTGGAAACATTATGCTTTGGGGGTGTTTTTCTGCTAAGGGGACAGGACAACTTCACCGCATCAAAGGGACGATGGACGGGGCCATGTACCGTCAAATCTTGGGTGAGAACCTCCTTCCCACAGCCAGGGCATTGAAAATGGGTCGTGGATGGGTATTCCAGCATGACAATGACCCAAAACACACGGCCAAGGCAACAAAGGAGTGGCTCAAGAAGAAGCACATTAAGGTCCTGGAGTGGCCTAGCCAGTCTCCAGACCTTAATCCCATAGAACATCTGTGGAGCGAGCTGAAGGTTTGAGTTGCCAAACGTCAGCCTCGAAACCTTAATGACTTGGAGAAGATCTGCAAAGAGGAGTGGAACAAAATCCCTCCTGAGATGTGTGCAAACCTGCTGGCCAACTACAAGAAACATCTGACCTCTGTGATTGCCAACAAGGGTTTTGCCACCAAGTACTAAGTCATGTTTTGCAGAGGGGTCAAATACTTATTTCCCTCATTAAAATGCAAATCAATTTATATATTTATAATACTGAGATCATGTGACAGATCATGTGACACTTAGATTGCACACAGGTGGACTTTATTTAACTAATTATGTGACTTCTGAAGGTAATTGGTTGCACCAGATCTTATTTAGGGGCTTCATAGCAAAGGTGGTGAATACATATGCACGCACCACTTTTATATATTTTTTGAGATTTTTTTTAAACAAGTTTTTTTTTTTTTTATTTCACTTCACCAATTTGGACTATTTTGTGTATGTCCATTACAGGAAATCCAAATAAAAATCCATTGAAATTACAACAAAATAGGAAAAACGCCAAGGGGGATGAATTCTTTTGCAAGGCACTGTATATACACATTTTTAAAAAGAGAGAGAGATTGAGATTGATGGAGAGAGAGAGAGAGAGAGAGAGGGGGGGGGGGGGGATAAATAACATCTCAAAGAGAGAAATCTCAGAGAAATCTACTGCCATCTCAGAAAATAGAAATGCGTTGGGTTTATAATCACACCTCATCTACGTACTCTACTGTACCACAGGGTTTATAATCACACCTCATCTACGTGCTCTACTGTACCACAGGGTTTATAATAACACCTCATCTACGTACTCTACTGTACCACAGGGTTTATAATAACACCTCATCTACGTACTCTACTGTACCACAGGGTTTATAATCACACCTCATCTACGTGCTCTACTGTACCACAGGGTTTATAATCACACCTCATCTACGTACTCTACTGTACCACAGGGTTTATAATCACACCTCATCTACGTACTCTACTGTACCACAGGGTTTATAATAACACCTCATCTACGTACTCTACTGTACCACAGGGTTTATAATAACACCTCATCTACGTACTCTACTGTACCACAGGGTTTATAATCACACCTCATCTACGTACTCTACTGTACCACAGGGTTTATAATCACACCTCATCTACGTGCTCTACTGTACCACAGGGTTTATAATCACACCTCATCTACGTACTCTACTGTACCACAGGGTTTATAATAACACCTCATCTACGTACTCTATTGTACCACAGGGTTTATAATCACACCTCATCTACGTACTCTACTGTACCACAGGGTTTATAATCACACCTCATCTACGTACTCTACTCTACCACAGGGTTTATAATAACACCTCATCTACGTACTCTACTGTACCACAGGGTTTATAATAACACCTCATCTACGTACTCTATTGTACCACAGGGTTTATAATCACACCTCATCTACGTACTCTACTGTACCACAGGGTTTATAATCACACCTCATCTACGTACTCTACTCTACCACAGGGTTTATAATAACACCTCATCTACGTACTCTACTGTACCACAGGGTTTATAATAACACCTCATCTACGTACTCTACTGTACCACAGGGTTTATAATCACACCTCATCTACGTACTCTACTGTACCACAGGGTTTATAATAACACCTCATCTACGTACTCTACTGTACCACAGGGTTTATAATCACACCTCATCTACGTACTCTACTGTACCACAGGGTTTATAATCACACCTCATCTACGTACTCTACTGTACCACAGGGTTTATAATCACACCTCATCTACGTACTCTACTGTACCACAGGGTTTATAATAACACCTCATCTACGTACTCTACTGTACCACAGGGTTT
>NC_139993.1:61947807-61962807 GCF_964263955.1 Coregonus lavaretus | reverse complement strand
TAGCAGTAGTAGTAGTATTAATAGTAGTATCAGTAGTAGCAGTAGCAGTAGTAGTAATAGTAGTAGTATTAATAGTAGTATCAGTAGTAGCAGCAGCAGTAGTAGTAATAGCAGCAGCAGTAGTGGTGTAGGAGAGACTGGCTGGCCTCAAATACATACACCTCTCACTTTCAACTTCCTTCTCTCCTTCCCCTTCACCCTTTCAGCTAGGTGAGAGACAAAGCGTGCTGTGTCTGCTAAAACACGTCTCACCTGTCTCACCACTGTCTGAACCCCCTCCAATCTCTCTCTTTCCATATCTCCCTCTATATGTGTTGCTGCCTCCTCCCTCAGTGCAGTGAGACAGGCAGAGCCCTCAGAGTTACAACTCTCTCCTCTCTTCAAGTTAATCCACACAGACCACAACACAACAAACACCACTCACGAGACAGAGAGAGAAAGGATCTGAACAAGAAACGAGACTGAGAGAGATGAAGAGATGAAGAGAGATAGAGAGAACAAGAGAAAGATCTAGAAGGAGCGAGAGACAGTAAGAATGAGTACGAGAAGGAGCGAGAGTTTTACTGCAAGGCCCTGTCCTGTGCCTGCTAGGCAACGACTGCTTGTTCACATTTGTAGGTCAGCACTAAAAGAAACCATTTTGAAACAGCAGCGACGCCAGGACCCTTTTTCTATATAATGATTTCATACAGCCTATTGCATGTGAATGTGGAGTTGTGGTGGTACGGCAACTCCACCGCTGCCGACCACAAGGCTCTACAGAGGGTGGTATGCTTAGCCGAATGCATCATTGGGTGCACACTGCCTGCCCTACAGGTCACCTACAACACCAGGTGTCGCAGGAAGGCTTTGTGGTAGGTGCACTTGATTCAGCTGCCATGCGTGCCGGGTAGGCGAAGGGTTCCCATTTTGAATCATTTCAAGGTACAAACTCTGCCTACCCGGCGGTAGGGCTGAGAGCTATACTGGTATTGATGCATGGACCGGTTTGGGTTTTTACTTTACCTTCTATAACGGTGTTTCAATGTTTGGTTTGTTAACTACGGTGCGTGTCATGTCTGTTTTTATAGTTGACTCCATTTTTCACTTGAGTCATCTTTCTCCCTTTCTTCCTGCTACATGCTGCTAACCACACCAAGCCCCGCCCCCCTGGCACACCAAGCCCCCTCCCACACCAAGCCCTGCCCCCTGTCACACCAAGCCCTGCCCCTTCCCACACCAAGCCCTGCCCCCTGTTACTCAAGGAGACAGCAGTTGCTCGACCAGGGAGTCATGAGCACTTTCTTGCTGTTCACTCAAGATGTTGGTGACATGCTGCTTTCCACAAGCGTTCTATAATTACACTATTAGTTTGTGTTTATTACTGTCTGCTAACTACTGTCTGCTAACTACAGTCTACTAACTACAGTGTGCTAACTACAGTCTGCTAACTACTGTCTGCTAACTACAGTCTGCTAACTACTGTCTGCTAACTACAGTCTGCTAACTACAGTCTGCTTACTACAGTCTGCTTACTACAGTCTGCTTACTACAGTCTGCTAACTACTGTCTGCTAACTACTGTCTGCTAACTACAGTCTGCTAACTACAGTCTGCTAACTACAGTCTGCTATCTACAGTCTGCTAACTACAGTCTGCTAACTACTGTATGCTAGTTTGTCTTTTCTTCTCAAGTTGTGGCTGAATAATAATTCTTGATAGCCGCTAATGCTAATTGCTAGTTAGCTGGCTAGCTAAATTGACTAAGAGTCAGAGCAAACATAGCTATCTATGTTAGAGGAAGGCCCAAAAAAATTGCCATAGACTGTTCTCTCTGCTACCGCACAGCAAGCGGTACCGGAGCGCCAAGTCTAGGTCCAAAAGTCTCCTTAACAGCTTCTACCCCCAAGCCATAAGACTGCTGAACAGATAATCAGATGGCTACCTGGACTATTTACACTGACTGACTCCCTTATTTTATTATATATTTTTTAACTGACTCTCTTGCACAAGCTCGATGTACACTCACTGGACTCTAACCACACACTCACACATACTACACTGACATTTCCAACACACACAAACGGACACACACACATGCATATTGATGCCACACACACACACACACACACACACACACACACACACACACCTTCACATACGCTGCTGCTTCTCTCTGTTTATTATCTATGCATAGTCACTTTACCCCTACCTACATGTACATTTTACCTCAATTACCTCGACTACCCCGTACCCCTGCACATTGACTCGTTACCGGTACCCCCTGTATATAGCCACGTTATTGTTATATTACTGTCTTACTATTTTTCCTTTGGTTTATTTAGTACATTTTTCTTACTTACTTTTTAAAAACTGCATTGTTGGTTAAGGGCCCGTAAGTAAGCATTTCACAGTAAGGTCTACACCTGTTGTATTCGGCGCATGTGACAAATACAATTTGATTTGATCAGCATGGTACCAGTGATGGTGTAGGCCTAGATTAGATTAGCATGTTGTTTGTGCAACGGTCTTCTAAATCAGAGAGGAATAGGTTAAGCATGAATATCTTAGCTTAGGGATGTGCATGAGTAATCGAGTACATGTCAAAAATCCATCTTCAATCAGAGATCACATTTTGTTCAAATACTGTACAACTATTTGGTCGAAATTTTGTCTTGAAGACAACGTTAATGTGCTTTGACTCTAGTGTTCCATTTGTACATGTGCATTTGCGGGACACAAAATTAATGACAAATAACCAAAGCATCACACAGTTCTGCTCCCTAAAAGTCCTTTCCCCTTCATGTCTCAATCACTCAATTGCGTTCCGACCGCTCCCTGTACACATGCGTGCTGAGTGCAACTACAGAAATAAAAGCCAATAAAAACGTATCTAACTGATGGGATACACAAGCCACATTCCTTGCCAAATGACGACAGTTTTATCACAAATTCTAAATGGACTAGTTAACTGAAGTAAGGAAATATGTGTTCCAACAACAAGCTGCAGGTTTGAAATAATTGTGTTATTTTCGCTTAGGCTACTTTGCGGTTGTCATTAGTGACCACAGCCACAAAGTCAACATTGCCTACATCGTAAAAATTCATGAAAACAAAATAATGTTTTTTTGGTCTTATTTCAAGGTTAGGGTCAGGCATAAGGTTAGCAGTGTGGTTAAAGGTTAGGGTTAGGTTCAGTGCTTGACTTGGGCAGGAGCTCACCGGAGCTGAGTACCGGCACCTCAAAATGTCTACTGCTTGAGCTCCTGTTCCTCTTATAGAATATTAGCTCAAAAGTATTGCGGAGCTCCTGGACCCAAAATGAGAACCGGAATCTATTGCAGTCCAAGTCAAGCACTGGTTAGGTTTATATCAGATTTTAAGAAGAGAAACAGGCAGGGTTTATTACTTTGTGGATGTGGTAACTAACGTTAGTGCAGACCCTACTTTGCTAACTGCTAGTGGAATTTAGAATTGGTTAGCATTAGGCTATTAGCAACCCTAAACATAGACAGGTTCCACACTGAAAATATGCAAAAACATTAGTTTGATAAAGACAAAGAGCGTATTTTCATCAGAATCATTAAGCCTAAGCCTACTCACCAAATGTGCTGGCTATAATTCATCCCCATGCAGTGTTCAATGTAGAATTGTTGATCCATTTAGAAAATTCCAAGGAACAGGCTCAATCTCTAAATAAATCAATCAAAATAAACTCAATCAAACTTCTGTATCTGTATAAGAAGACAGATCTTGGTTTGTAACCATGAAAAATGTGTCTTTCAACTTGCCAAATTGAGTCCCATTTCTAATGATCACTCTTTATACCTGTTCCAGTCGCGAGATGTGAATCACTTCGCACTATTCTGTTCTATTTTATTCTGTTATATTACATCATGTTTTTTTTTACTAAACTCAGCAAAAAAAGAAACGTCCTCTCACTGTCAACTGCGTTTATTTTCAGCAAACTTAACATGTGTAAATATGTGTATGAACATAACAAGACTCAACAACTGAGACATAAACTGAACATGTTCCACAGACATGTGACTAACCGAAATTGAATAATGTGTCCCTGAACAAAGGGGGGGTCAAAATCAAAAGTAACAGTCAGTATCTGGTGTGGCCACCAGTTGCATTAAGTACTGCAGTGCATCTCCTCCTCATGGACTGCACCAGATTTGCCAGTTCTTGCTGTGAGATGTTACCCCACTTCCACCAAGGAGCCTGCAGGAAGGGTACCACATGAGGGAGGAGGGTGTCTTTCCTGTAACGCACAGGGTTGAGATTGCCTGCAATGACAACAAGCTCAGTCCGATGATGCTGTGACACACCGCCCCAGACCATGACGGACCCTCCACCTCCAAATCGATCCCGCTCCAGAGTACAGGCCTCGGTGTAACGCTCGTTCCTTCAACGATAAACGCGAATCCGACCATCATCCCTGGTGAGACAAAACCGCGACTCGTCAGTGAAGAGCACTTTTTGCCAGTCCTGTCTGGTCCAGCGACGGTGGGTTTGTGCCAACAGGCAACGTTGTTGCCGGTGATGTCTGGTGAGGACCTGCCTTACAACAGGCCTACAAGCCCTCAGTCCAGCCTCTCTCAGCCTATTGCGGACAGTCTGAGCACTGATGGAGGGATTGTGTGTTCCTGGTGTAACTCGGGCAGATGTTGTTGCCATCCTGTACCTGTCCCGCAGGTGTGATGTTCGGATGTACCGATCCTGTGCAGGTGTTGTTACACGTGGTCTGCCACTGCGAGGACGATCAGCTGTCCGTCCTGTCTCCCTGTAGAGCTGTCTTAGGCGTCTCACAGTACAGACAATGCAATTTATTGCCCTGGCCACATCTGCAGTCCTCATTCCACCTTGCAGGCACGTATGTATGCATATGGCACATTCACGCAGACGAGCAGGGACCCTGGGCATCATTCTTTTGGTGTTTTTCAGAGTCAGTAGAATGGCCTCTTTAGTGTCCTAAGTTTTCATAACTGTGACCTTAATTGCCTACCGTCTGTAAGCTGTTAGTGTCTTAACGACCGTTCCACAGGTGCATGTTCATTAATTGTTTATGGTTCATTGAACAAGCATAGGAAACAGTGTTAAACCCTTTACAATGAAGATCTGTGAAGTTATTTGAATTTTTACAAATAATCTTTGAAAGACAGGGTAATGAAAAAGGGACGTTTCTTTTTTTGCTGAGTTTATAAAATAGGTGTCTTGACTGTGATAAGGGATCGGGAAATAAGAGCGTCTTATCTGCTAATTAATCTTAAATGGCACTTGTTTTTTTTATTGACTGAATATATATGAGACAATTTAGCAATTGGGATTCGTTATTGTAATGGTTATGATAAATTAGGCATTGTTGCTCACTGTTGGCATATATATAAAAGCACACACTGTTTTCCAGTGCCTTGTTCTAAAAATAGCTTTTTTTACCCTCATTCCAGTACTTGGAGAGAACAAAAATTATGCCAGTACTCGAACAGTTAAAAAAGGTAAAATGCCCATCCCTGTGTCAGCTAGTTACATCTGGGCTGCGTTTCAAACACGTAAAAGACACACCCTCCTCCACTTACCATCGCCTTATGCCCTTGGGCTACTTCCTGTGCTTGGCCCTCCTATGTTGAACATAATAAATGGCTCCCTATCCACCGGATGTGAACCAAACTCACTAAAAGTGGCAGTAATAAAGCCTCTCTTGAAAAAGCCAAACCTTGACCCGGAAAATGTAAAAACCTATCGGCCTACAGTGCACTCGGAAAGGGTTCAGACCACTTGACTTTTTCCACATTTTGTTACTTTACAGCCTTATTCTAAAAAATCCTCATCAATCTACACACAATACCCCATAATGACAAAGCGAAAACAGGTTTTTAGACATTTTTGCTAATGTATTAAAAACAATAACAAAACCTATTTATATAAGTATTCAGACCCTTTGCTATGAGACTTGAAATTGAGCTCAGGTGCATCATGTTTCCATTGATCATCCTTGAGATGTTTCTACAACTTGATTGGAGTCCACCTGTGGTAAATTCAACTGATTGGACATGATTTGGAAAGGCACACACCTGTATATATAAGGTCCCACAGTTGACAGTGCATGTCAGAGCAAAAACCAAGCCATGAGGTCGAAGGAATTGTCTGTAGAGCTCCGAGACAGGATTGTGTCGAGGCACAGATCTGGGGAAGGCTACCAAAAATGTCTGCAGCATTGAAGGTCCCCAAGAACACAATGGCCTGCATCATTCTAAAATGGAAGAAGTTTGGAACCACCAAGACTCTTCCTAGAGCTGGCCGCAATCGGGGGAGAACTGAGCAATCGGGGGAGAAGGGCCTTGGTCAGGGAGGTGACCAAGAACCCGATAGTCACTCTGAAAGAGTTCCAGAGTTCCTATGTGGAGATGAGAGAACCTTCCAGATGGACAACAATCTCTGCAGCACTCCACCAATCAGGCCTTTATGGTAGAGTGGCCAGACACAAGCCACTCCTCAGTAAAAGGCACATGACAGCCCACTTGGAGTTTACCAGAAGGCACCTAAAGACTCTCAGACCATGAAAAACAAGATTCTCTGGTCTGATGTAACCAAGATTGAACTATTTGGCCTGAATGCCAAGCGTCATGTCTGGAAGAAACCTGGCACCATCCCTACAGTGAAGCATGGTGGTGGCAGCATCATGCTGTGGGGATGTTTTTCAGTAGCAGGAACTGAGAGACTAGTCAGGATTGAGGGAAAGATGAGTATACGAAACACTTCAGTTCATAGCACTGAGACTGCACTCGTGAAGGTGGTAAACCTTTCAATGACGTCAGACCAAGGCTCTGCATCTGTCCTCGTGCTCCTAGACCTTAGTGCTGCTTTTGACACCATCGATCACCACATTCTTTTGGAGAGATTGGAAACCCTAATTGGTCTACACGGACAAGTTCTTGCCTGGTTTAGATCTTATCTGTCGGAAAGATATCAGTTTGTCTCTGTGGATGGTTTGTCCTCTGACAAATCAATTGTAAGTTTCGGTGTTCCTCAAAATTCCATTTCAGGACCACTATTGTTTTCACTATATATTCTACCTCTTGGTGATATAATTTGGAAACACATTGTCAACTTTCATTGCTATGCGGACGACACACACCTGTACATTTCGATGAAACATGGTGAAGTCCCAAAACTGCCTACCCTGGAAGTGGTTTAGACATAAGGAAGTAGATGGCGGCAGATTTTTCACTATTAAACTCGGACAAAACAGAGATGCTAGTTCTAGGTCCCAAGAAACAAAGAGATCTGCTGTTGGATCTGACAATTAATCTTGATGGTTGAACAGTCGTCTCAAATAAAACTGTGAAGGACCTCGGCTTTACTCTGGAACCTGATCTCTCTTTTGACGAACATATCAAAAATATTTCAAGGACAGCTTTTTTCCATCTTCGTAACTTTGCAAAAATCAGAAACGTTTTGTCGAAAAATGATGCAAAAAAGCTAATCCATGCTTTTGTCACTTCTAGATTAGACTACTGCAATGCTCCCTGTGGACCTGTCATCTTTTCACTCCCTCCTCTCTACATTCTCTTCCTCTGTTTCTGCTGCTAAAGCCACTTTCTACCACTCTAAATTTCAAGCCTCTGCCTCTAACCCTAGGAAGCTCTTTGCCACCTTCTCCTCCCTGCTGAATCCTCCTCCTCCTCCCCCTCCCTCCTCCCTCTCTGTGGATGACTTCGTCAACCATTTTGAAAAGAAGGTTGACAACATCCGATCCTCATTCATTAAGTCAAATGACACCGCTGGTCCTGCTCACACTGCCCTACCCTATGCTTTGACTTCTTTCTCCCCTCTCTCTTCAGATGAAATATTGCGACTTGTGACTGCCGGCCGCCCAACAACCCGCCCGCTTGACCCTATCCCCTCCTCTCTTCTCCAGACCATTTCCGGAGACCTTCTCCCTTACCTCACCTCGCTCATCAACTCATCCTTGACCGCTGGCTATGTCCCTCCCGTCTTCAAGAGAGCGAGAGTTGCACCCCTCCTCAAAAAACCTACACTCGATCCCTCTGATGTCAACAACTACAGACCAGTATCCCTTCTTTCTTTTCTCTCCAAAACTCTTGAGCGTGCCGTCTCTAGCCAACTCTCCTGCTATCTCTCTCAGAATGACCTTCTTAATCCAAACCAGTCAGCTTTCAAGACTGGTCATTCAACTGAGACTGCTCTTCTCTGTGTCACGGAGGCTCTCCGCACTATTAAAGATAACTCTCTCTCCTCTGCTCTTATCCTTCTAGACCTATCTGCTGCCTTTGATACTGTGAACCATCAGATCCTCCTCTCCACCCTCTCCGAGTTGGGCATCTCCGGCGCTGCTCACTCTTGGATTGCGTCCTACCTGACAGGTCGCTCCTACCAGGTGGCGTGGCGAGTATCTGTCTCCGCACCACGTGCTCTCACCACTGGTGTCCCCCAGGGCTCAGTTCTAGGCCCTCTCCTATTCTCTCTATACACCAAGTCACTTGGCTCTGTCATATCCTCACATGGTCTCTCCTATCATTGCTACGCAGACGACACACAATTAACTTTCTTCTGATAACCAGGTGGCGAATCGCATCTCTGGCAGACATATCAGTGTGGATGTCGGATCACCACCTCAAGCTGAACCTCCGCAAGACGAAGCTGCTCTTCCTCCCGGGGAAGGACTGCCCGCTCCATGATCTCGCCATCACGGTTGACAACTCCATTGTGTCCTCCTCCCAGAGTGCAAAGAACCTTGGCGTGACCCTGGACAACACCCTATCGTTTTCCGCTAACATCAAAGCGGTGACCCGATCCTGCAGGTTCATGCTCTACAGCATTCGCAGAGTACGACACTACCTTACACAGAAAGCGGCACAGGTCCTAATCCAGGCACTTGTCATCTCCCGTCTGGATTACTGAAATTCGCTGTTGGCTGGGCTCCCTGCCTGTGCCATTAAACCCCTACAACTTATCCAGAACGCTGCAGCCCGTCTGGTGTTCAACCTTCCCAAGTTCTCTCATGTCACCCCGCTCCTCTGGCACACTCCATTGGCTTCCAGTTGAAGCTCGCATCTGCTACAAAACCATGGTGCTTGCCTACGGAGCTGTGAGGGGAACGGCACCTCCTTACCTTCAGGCTCTGATCAGACCCTACACCCAAACGAAGGCACTACGTTCATCCACCTCTGGCCTGCTAGCCCCCCTACCTCCATGGAAGCATAGTTCCCGCTCAGCCCAGTCAAACCTATTCGCTGCTCTGGCACCCCAATGGTGGAACTAGCTCCCCCACGACACCAGGACAACGGAGTCACTGACCACCTGCGGAGACACTTGAAACCCCACCTCTTTAAGGAATACCTGGAATAGTATAAAAGTAATCCTTCTACCCCCCCCCCATAAAAAAAAAAGAAAAGAAAAAAGTGGTTGTCCCACTGGCTATCATAAGTTGAATGCACTCTGGATAAGAGTGTCTGCTAAATGACGTAAATGTAAAAATGTAAAAATGTAAAATGCTCTACTCTCCGGCTACCTGGATAAAGCACTAAATAAACTTCAGTTAGTGCTAAACACGGCTGCTAGTATCCTGACTAGAACCAAAACATTTGATCATATTACTCCAGTGCTAGCCTCTCTACACTGGCTTCCTGTCAAGGCTAGGGCTGATTTCAAGGTTTTACTGCTAACCTACAAAGCATTACATGGGCTTGCTCCTACCTTTCTCTCCAATTTGGTCCTGCCGTACATACCTACTCGTACGCTACGGTCACAAGACGCAGGCCTCCTTATTGTCCCAAGAATTTCCAAGCAAACAGCTGGAGGCAGGACTTTCTCCTATAGAGCTCCATTTTGATGGAATGGTCTGCCTATCCATGTGAGAGACGCAGACTCGGTCCCGACCTTTAAGTCTTTACTGAAGACTCATCTCTTCAGTAGGTCCTATGATTGAGTGTAGTCTGGCCCAGGGGTGCGAAGGTGAACAGCAAAGCACTGGAGCGACGAACCACCCTTGCTGTCTCTGCCTGGCCGGCTCCCCTCTCTCCACTGGGATTATCTGCCTCTGACCCTATTACGGGGGCTGAGTCACTGGCTTACTAGTGCTCTTCCATGCCGTCCCTAGGAGGGGTGCTTCACTTGAGTGGGTTGAGTCACTGACGTGATCTTCCTGTCCGGTTTTGCGCCCCCTCGGGCTCGTGCGGTGGAGGAGATCTTCGTGGGCTAACTCAGCCTTGTCTCAGGGTAGTAAATTGGTGGTCTGTTGATGGTGTGGGGGCTGTGCTTTGGCAAAGTGGGTGGGGTTATATCCTTTCTGGTTGGCCCTGTCCGGCGGGTATCGTCGGACGGGGCCACGGTGTAACCTATCTATGAATGTTTGAACATCTTGAAGAACAATCTGGCCTTAATGGCCATGTACTCTTATAATCTCGCAAGTGTACAATTCTGTTCACTCTGGGACCTGAAATGCCCCATAATTCAATTTGCGATGATTGTACATCCGCTAAGAAAAGTCAGCCAAAACATCAAACCAACATCAATATGGAGAACTCAACATAAATGTGTAAGTAAAAATTAATGTAAATAAGTTAGAAATTGTGCTACTAATGCACATGACAGCACAAACACGTATCATACAAATAATGGTGTTTTTGTTTGGTTAGCTTTTGGAAACATTAGCTAGCGCATACAACTTTCCCTGACATCACACTTATACATGCGGATGCGTTGTCTTCTAGCCAAGATATGAAATGCAATCATAATTGACTGTAGCGCATATAAAACACACACAACAGCTACCGGTGGTTCCATGATGACTGAAAACACAACCGTGGGACGAACTAGTGACAAATTTCCGGGCAAGGGCGGCCATTTCAAATTAATTTATTCTTCCCTCGCCCCTTGCCCTGCAAGTGGCAACTCATCATACGTCATGTCAGGGCGGCAGGTAGCTTAGTGGGTAAGAGCGTTGTGCCAGTAACCGAAAGGTCGCTGGTTCTAATCGCCGACTAGGTGAAAAATCTGTCGATGTGCCCTTAAGCAAGGCACTTAACCCTAATTGCTCATGTAAGTCGCTCTGGATAAGAGCGTCTGCTAAATGACTAAAATGTAAATGTAATGATATGTCATCAGAAGTGTCCACTTAATTTGAGGAGCGAGGGTGTGTATTTTACGTGTTTGGAATGCAGCCTATAAATAAGTCATAATACACATAAAACCTAGACGTTTTTCGTTGCTAATATTGTTAGCATTTTGGTCATAGACGCCCAATTGGCTTTTTTATAATTTTTTGGCGCCCCCTTGTGTACTAGTCTGGTAGTAACGTATATCCCGGTAAGAGAGGACAGTATGACGATATGAAAATCTGGATACCGCCCAACCCTACCATTAGTCCAGTAAAATAAAATAAATATTTCAATTCATTTTCACTTAGCTGTGCCTCAAAAGAAATACAACAAATAATCTATTACCGGTGTGATCATATACCTCAAGTTTTGAAATATCATTTAAAAAACGGTCTGAGAAGAACAACATTGGCAGGGCAATTCAAGCGTAGCCAAACTGCAGCGATAATGTATTGGGCTTATAGCCTACTGCACAAACCTCATTACTACAGAACTGTTTTTAATAAGTTAATGTTGCATAGGCTTACGTTTTTTAAGTAATGTTTAAAACTAATTGTGAGCGGTAGATCTCGGATTGCATTTTGACTCAGAAACTGATCTTGACTCGGAAAAGGTTGGTGACCACTGCCTTATGGATTGAAGTTGTTCCTAGGTACTGATCTAGGGTCAGTTTGGCATTTATCTATAAATAAATAAAATAAAATAAATTGGTCATTTAGCAGACGCTCTTATCCAGAGCGACTTACAGGAGCAATTAGGGTTAAGTGCCTTGCTCAAGTGCACATCAACAGATTTTTCACCTAGTCGGCTCGGGGATTAGAACCAGCGACCTTTCGGTTACTGGCACAACGCTCTTACCCACTAAGCTACCTGCCGCCCTCATATCTCCCCTCATGACAACTGATTTAGGGTCAGTTTGGCATTTATCTCCCCTCATGACAACTGATCTAAGGTCAGTTTGGCATTTATCTCCCCTCATGACAGAGGTTTGAATTTGAGTAATCTCGGTTAACCCACAACTAAAGTCTTGCGTAATTGGTCAGCTGCTCGGTTAGGTTCTGGGTCAATCCATAGGTGTTAAGAGAAGAAATAAAGAGATGCTAGAATGAGGAGTGGAACCAGAACGAGGAGCTCCGCCCTCTCTCTTTGCAAGTTCGAATGATGCAAAATCGTGATTAGTCCAAATAACCAGTGAGGAAAACCCCAAACATCGGAACTACTGCTGCTCGCTATCCCGTGCATCCCACTCCTTCCTGACAGATTCTACAGTACCAGTTATGTAGTAGGGTAAACCGATCCTAGATCTGTGCATATGGGGCAACTTCTACCCAGAGAACACAGTCAGAGGAGAAGAGAGAGGAACATCTGTTAGCCTAAACCCTGCCTCAGAGCACCATCCTGTGGAAGAACAGTGATATTACAGTATCTACCCAGCACACACACACACACACACACGCACACACACACACACACGCGCACACACACAGAGAGAGACAGAGTAACTCCTAATGGGCATCAGGGGAGCTGAGCCACTTCAAAGTCCTAAAATGAGACATGACAAAACCTACTTCACTAAAAGAAAGGTATTTTTCAGGAACAAATTCCTAGCCTCCAATGCTGACCTATTCTACCTTCAATGCTGACCTATTCTACCTTTGAGACTGAGGTCAGGTGCCCATTATACATGGTAGTCATTTAGCAGACGCTCTTATCCAGAGCGACTTACAGTTAGTGAGTGCATACTTTTTTTCTTCTTCTCATACTGGTCCCCCGTGGGAAACGAACCCACAACCCTGGCGTTGCAAACGCCTTGCTCTACCAACTGAGCTACACGGGACTACATTATAAACCCTATAAGAGAAAAATCATATTTCTATTCTATACCTCATAGCTAGTAGAGGGCAGTAGTGATACCTCATAGCTAGTAGAGGGCAGTAGTGATACCTCATAGCTAGTAGAGGGCAGTAGTGATACCTCATAGCTAGTAGAGGGCAGTAGTGATACCTCATAGCTAGTAGAGGGCAGTAGTGATACCTCATAGCTAGTAGAGGGCAGTAGTGATACCTCATAGCTAGTAGAGGGCAGTAGTGATACCTCATAGCTAGTAGAGGGCAGTAGTGATACCTCATAGCTAGTAGAGGGCAGTAGTGATACCTCATCGCTAGTAGAGGGCAGTAGTGATACCTCATAGCTAGTAGAGGGCAGTAGTGATACCTCATAGCTAGTAGAGGGCAGTAGTGACACCTCATAGCTAGTAGAGGGCAGTAGTGACACCTCATAGCTAGTAGAGGGCAGTAGTGATACCTCATAGCTAGTAGAGGGCAGTAGTGATACCTCATCGCTAGTAGAGGGCAGTAGTGATACCTCATAGCTAGTAGAGGGCAGTAGTGATACCTCATAGCTAGTAGAGGGCAGTAGTGATACCTCATAGCTAGTAGAGGGCAGTAGTGATACCTCATAGCTAGTAGAGGGCAGTAGTGATACCTCATAGCTAGTAGAGGGCAGTAGTGATACCTCATAGCTAGTAGAGGGCAGTAGTGATACCTCATAGCTAGTAGAGGGCAGTAGTGATACCTCATAGCTAGTAGAGGGCAGTAGTGATACCTCATAGCTAATAGAGGGCAGTAGTGATACCTCATCGCTAGTAGAGGGCAGTAGTGATACCTCATAGCTAGTAGAGGGCAGTAGTGATACCTCACAGCTAGTAGAGGGCAGTAGTGACACCTCATCGCTAGTAGAGGGCAGTAGTGATACCTCATAGCTAGTAGAGGGCAGTAGTGATACCTCATAGCTAGTAGAGGGCAGTAGTGATACCTCATAGCTAATAGAGGGCAGTAGTGATACCTCATCGCTAGTAGAGGGCAGTAGTGATACCTCATCGCTAGTAGAGGGCAGTAGTGATACCTCATAGCTAGTAGATCTCGGACTGCATTTTGACTCAGAAACTGATCTTGACTCGGTTACGTGCTCAATAAGGAAGTGGTCCGATGAAGCGGATGCTAAGCTACAGGACTGTTTTGCTAGCACAGACTGGAATATGAGCCGGAATTCATCTGATGGCATTGAAGAGTTTACCACATCAGTCACCGGCTTCATTAACCCATCAGAGTATAAACCCTGTCTAAGCCAAGAGGAGGGTTCTACTAAGCTAGATCAGGAAACATAGGTATTTTTATTTACATGCACAGTATTTAACCACTTATTTTTAGCACTAAACAATCCTGTGGGCATCCTAGAGCAAAACCGACATGTGCGTGTTCGTGAGATCTTCACCTTTGCACAGAGGGGTCACATTAGTGTATAGCCCAAACTGTTCGGACGCTACAGACAGAAGTTAGCAGATCGGCTGTATCGACTTCAGACGAGTCCCAAGATGCTTGTGGGGGTTGTAGAGCAAAATGGAGAACATCGTGTCCGTTGAGAGTCTCATCTTTCCATAGAGGGGTCAGAATTGTTGGTAGGCCCAACCGTTTGGACGCTACAGAGGATTTTGTGAGAAGACCAATTTTCGGGACGTCTCATGGTCTGACAAACACCGCTCTAGCTCTTTCACCTTTCACCGCAGATGCAGAAGTGCAACATAGGTGGATTGAGATGCATCCAATGCAAAGAAATACACCCTCCAACAAACTATCAAACTATCCTACCACACCGGCTCTGACGCTCGTCGGATGTGGCTGGGCTTGCAAACTATCACGGATTACAAAGGGAAACCCAGCCACAAGCTGTCCAGTAACTCCCGAGTTGCGCAGCGGTCTAAGACACTGCATCTCAATGCTAGAGCCGTCACTACAGACCCTGGTTCAATTCCAGGCTGTATCACAATCCGGCTGTGATTTGGAGTCCCATAGGGCGGCGCAAACCCTGCCTACCCTGGTTTTGGCTGGGGTAGGCCG